>NC_073354.2:14548214-14850119 GCF_027580225.2 Misgurnus anguillicaudatus
GAGTAAGTAGGTAGATGTCAGTGTATGCTTGCATGAGCATGTGGGCAAGTTTGTGTATTTAATACGCTTAAAGTGTATGACCTGGTGCATCCACACATTGTATACGTATATATGAGTATGTGCTCACAATCACACACACAATATAAGATGGCCAATATGCACTCTCATCTAAAGCCAGTGTGACCATAAGCACTTGAAAAGCTATGTCGGTGTACTAGATCTCAGATCAGCAGAGTTAAAGATAAAAGTCTCTCCAGTGGGACTGAATATGTCCCATTATTAAAATAGCATCTTGAAAGTTTCTGTTCTGCCCCACAGCGCAAACTGTGATTCTAATGAGATCGGTTTGACCTCTGTCACGCAGACTACTGTACTGAAAGCCATTTGCCTATGGCGGCCCGTGGACACCATGGTCTCCGCAGATTTTCCTCAGTCTTTCTTTCAAAAGATTGTACATATTTAGGTACCAAAATGGTGTATACTACCTAGGATCTCTTTTTAGAAATATCAAAAAGCGACAACATTTTTAAACCATCATTTGCAAGAACCCTATAATGCGTAAACATGTCGACACTGGCAAGGTTATGTTTTAATGATGCCCTCTGTTAACAGCAGCGTTCGGAAGTAATTGGCTCTCGCGAAAGACGCTAACCTTTTCAGGGAACAAATAAGATTGCGAGAGAGCAGGATGTGCTCATCCGTGTGCGCGTAACCCCTTCACTAAACATAAGCCGAGTTATAAAAACAATTGAAAATATGCATCAGGGAATGCTAACCTCAGACAAGCACTCTTGCATTAGCTTTTCAACCACTGGAGAAAGCATTGATTGCTGCCACAAAAACTAATTAAAGAAGCATTTGCTGTGCATTCCCTAATCAGGGGAAAACTTTTTAAGAGAGCAGCTTTGCATGTCATTAGCTTCCATAAGAGAAACCCTTGCGAGAGGCTAATTGAACACAGTTGCCTGCGAGCAGACGCTGCTACGACTGCGCCGGTGTTATTGAGAGATTTTAGCGTTAGCATTTATTTAGCCAGTGAAGGAGAATAAAGCTGCAGGAGACCGAAATCATCATGGGATGAACGCTAATAACCAGGCCTTTGCGTCTTGCTAATGGGCACCACGCACCAAACATATACTTATGTGAGAACAAATGCTCGACTAGCACAATCACACAATCAGTCACACGCAGATGAATAAATATAATTTCTTCTCGAAATTGCACATAAGCCTCTTGAATAAACAAGCAACTGCACAGCAGGCCTAAAGAAAACTGGAAAGCCATTTGAACTAGCTGTAGCATAACTAGATTTGCTAACTTGAATTGAAGATATGTGTCAGCACTGTGGAAGGATGGGTCTAGTTGTCACAGGGGGTTTGAGATGAATGTCTTTTAGTCAAAAATTGGTGTTTTCTCTAGTAGGAGTTTCGAAGACATAATATTTGGATATATGCATTTGGCAGATATACTTTTATTCAATGGGACTTACCAAAGCAACTTGTTTTACTAGTATGTGTGTTCTCTGTGATTTAAACCCAAAACTTTTTGAGCTGCTAACGCAATGCTATACCAGGTGAGCTAAAATTGAAACAGCTTAATTATGGAAGTCAATTCAACCTACTTTTTAACTTGCGATAAATTGACATACTGAAACTTACAAAAACAATTTGAAATTGTTTAACTTAATTTGTTAAAGGGACACTCCACTTTTTATGAAAATATGCTCTTTTCCAGCTCTCCTAGAGTTAAACATTTGATTTGTTTTGGAATCCATTTAGCTGATCTCCAGGTCTGGCGGTAGCATTTTTAGCATAGCTTAGCATAATCCATTGAATCTGATTAGACCATTAGCATAGGACAAAAATAAAAAAAACGAAGTGTTTGGATATTTTTCCTATTTAAAACTTGACTCTTCTGTAGTTACATCGTGTACTAAGACTGATGAATAATGAAAAGTTGCAATTTTCTAGGTAGATATGGCTAGGAACTATACTCTCATTCTGGCGTAATAATCAAGGACTTTGCTGCTGTAACATGGCTGCAGCAGGCGCAATGATATTACGCAGCACCTATTTTCTGGCAGTACGTAATATCACTACGGTCTTAGTACACTATGTAACTACAGAACCAACTTTTAAATAGCAACTTTTATCGAAACTCTTTGGTTATTTTTTAGCGCGATGCTAATGATCGAATAAGATTCAATGAATTATGCTAAGCTATGATAAAAGAAGTACCGCCAGACCCGGAGATCAGCTGAATGGATTCCAAAATGGTAAAACTCAAATGTTTAGGGGAGCTAGGGGATATTTTCAAAAAAAGTTGAGTGTCTCTTTAAGTTAAAGTAATATAAAAATATGTTGATATGATATATTTTTTAGAAAGTTTCACGGTATGCCTTTTTTTCAATAAATGCACACCTGACCTGTCAAATGTCTTAAAATAGCTACCAGAGCAATGCATGCGGTAGCCAGGTGTAAGCAGGAAAATTGACGACGTGCCGTTAAATTATTTTTAAATAATGCACATCCGCAATGTAACGAGGGCACAGTGGTGTTTTAAAGCAGTGGTGTATCCAACATTACCAGCTTAAAATACCCCACTGATCATTTATTATAGCATGTCCAAAATAACCCCATTTGGGTGGGAGCAAAAATGTGCTGTTTTAATATCTGTACCTTTAAATGGAAATGAGCTACAGTTCCTCAGTTCTTTACAAACAGATGGTGAGCTTTTACCGTAAAATAGATCTGATTAATACAGTCTGAGACAATAGTATCTAGTGGACAGAGTACAACTCGCTGAGGGTGGAAATTATGGTAATGCAGGACTGTAAGTGGGCGGAGCTTTATCAGAGTGACCTCACATTGATAAGAGAATCAAAATGGCATGTCTATGAGACTGCTTTGGTTTAATGGGGATTAAAAAACAAGGATTGGGTGTACCACAGGTACAAAGTCATCATATAAAATAAATCTGTGGATTTACATAAAAAAATAGATGCAATATTTGCATTTGTTTAAACCAAAACATTTAATTACTTACCAGGCTACAGGTGAAGCAGCTCTTTACGCCTTCTAACATCTCATAATCGGTCTTCATTTATGTCCAAGAGACTCAATAATAATCTTTTACATTTTAATCCTTTGATTTTTCATATTTTAAAACGTTTTTGTGCTGCTGCGCATCCACGTGATAAGCTAACGCGCGTTGTTGCCCTGTTTATAGGCGCATATTACTAACACGCTCATTAAATAACAAAAACAATATTGCGCCATTGACTTTAGACTTTAGACCAGGTTTTTGTTGGTCAATGGCGTAGTCTATTTTAGTTGCCTCAAAATAGCAACGCGCCAACAATGTGCCTAAACACACCTCGTTTTCAGACCAGAACGCCCATGGGCGCAAAATTGGGGCACAAATACATTTGCAATTTAAACAACATGGCGCTAAACGTGAAAATGCGCCGGGTTGAAACTAGCAAAAGACACTTGCGCCGGGTGTATGATAGAGCCCATTAGAGGCCATTCCAACTTGTGTTTGGAAGTGTATTTTGCATAATAGGTGCCATTTAAGAAGACTACAGTACATTTATATTATGAAAGTACATTTCAACTAAAAGTTTGAACTGTACCCAGCAAGCTATTAAAGTGTCTAAAAGACATCTAGCCATCCAAACACAGCCCAAATGTCTTGGCTAAGACAAGTTTGGGCTGTCTGTGAAAATTTTAACGTCTAAATAAATAATTGAAATCAAACACATTGTAATCACTGTTGACTTCGCTTACATGATGGAATATAATTTCTCAAATTATTTTGGCAAACATGTCATCCAACCAATTTCAAGTTGATTTTGGCTAGAAGTGGGTTACTATCTGGACTATGAATAAATGAAATTCATAACTGAAATGAAACCAGACTTCACTTTTCCTATTCTCTTCTCTAGAAATGTTAGATATAACAGTGAGAAAGTTTTCAAGTTTTCAAGTCCACATAAAACTTTGAAGACCCTCCATAATAGCTAAAAGATCTATGAGCAACATCTAAATTATAAACGCAATCTTTGACATCCAGTGCACTTCATCTTCCAATCATACACACTTCAGCCAGTTTTAAAGCTTTTGATGTTAAAACTTTGAAAGGTTCTTGGAGTTAGTTCAGTAGAACAAGTGAAAAGACTACTGCTGTCAACTGTGAATTAGCAAGCCGGCCTTTGGATTTGATTTCTTGCCATCGTCCGGGCAGTGATTTAGATTCTCCCTGTGATGGAACGTTCTAGATCACAACTCTTATGGTAGGCCAGTTTAGGAGGCTTTAGTGAGTCCCAGCAAGGCTCAAGTTAGAGAGAAACTTCAGCTGTCATAAAGGGAAACTGCTTCCTGCCCTGTGGTCACCTATCACGAGTGATCTATAACACCCTACCATTGTCATAAGATGGAGGGATAAATCCTTAGAATAAAATCTATAATGAAATTCCTGTCAGAACATTGTGACTCTCTGGGGGCTCGGTTACATCATTTTGGGTCTGGATTTCACTGCTGTTTCTGCACAGTGTGGTTGATGCGCTCAGATTGCTCATATCTCTCTTAATGTGCTCTGCAGTGGGCCATTGTCTGAGAAACTCTCATTAGATGAACTGCCTGTTAGTCTGCTACAAACCCACATGAGTTCCCCACTGAAAAATACATTTCTTATAGTGGGAGTTCCACTGCGAATAAACATACTGGGGCGAATTCGCTAACAGTGCCGCTTGGGCTCGTAGTTCTTTGCATGGTACGCAAACTTCCTAATCGTATTCACCAACCACCCACAAGTTTAAGCAGACGCTGCGTCTTATTTAAAAATCGATTATTGTTTTAAGCGCAAACATGCCTCGTATGCAAATAAGGCTTATTATTGGTTGCGCTCTATGCTATTTACAACTAATGTTGCGTTATCTCCGACAGGTCGTGAATAATTGTTTTTGTAAATTTTCTACTGATCATTATGTCATTTTTATCAAGGATTACCCAAATGATGGAAATAAGTGTTACGTTCAAGCATTTGTACAGATGTGTAGGTCCAACTTGTATATATTTTACAAGATGGCTAATTTGTATTCATACGACCACATTTGTAATTTCTTTTACGATTTACCTTTGCCCCTGTGACGTTGGGGTTAGGGATGGGGTTTCATTTTTTTTTATGATAATTGTCATTTTGCACAATTAACTTCGTGCAAATTCTTATGAATTAGCCAACCCATAAAATATGTAAGAAACGTGGTGAGATCAGGCTGATAGCTTGCGTATTTGAAATTTTATTGCGTCAAATTAAAAGCATCTGGATTGTGGAGCATCCTCCACAACCCAGCATTCAAAACCATGAAAATGCGCTCAGGTGTTGTGGATGTGTTTGCACAATTTGCTAATTTTTCTGTAAATCGAGTGCTTAAACAACACAGACAGCATGAGTAAATAAACAACTCTATCGGCCGGAAAGTCGTCTTCGATGCCGACCAAATTGCATGTCAAAACTACACTTTGGTCTTTGTAGTCTCTTGTAGAATTTTATGAACATCTCCACTATATTTGGGTTTCTCTACATTTGTAAGGGGGTCTTCTCTTTATCTTTCTCATTTTCGCACACAAATGAATTTATAGTTACAGTGCATGTTAATTTGTTAGTTCCTGTACATTTGCCTGCTAATATGCTCTGATGGCTTTCGGCTATGAGTTTTACTGTCGTGGTTAGCTCATTTGAGTTTTAAGCCTGTGGATCCGATTCAGCACTGAAGTGTGATGATAATTACCATTATAAACTACCATATTCAACCCATTCACTTCTCTCTCTTTTGTTCACACATTCTCTTCCTGCGCAAAAAATTGTGGAACAGAGTCTGACTGCCATTCTATATTAACTCTTACCCCGCCAGCGTTTTAAAAAAGTTGCCAGCGCCAGCATTTTTGTTTTATTTTTACAAAAGTTTAATGCCTTCCAGAAAATGTTCTTCTTTAAATATATAAATATACAATATATCCAACAAAAGAACAGACCATCTGCTTTTAAACAACAACAACAAAAAAGTTTCATCCTTGTTCTCTTTATATCACCTCTCAAATATGGGTAGGTTTCTTCAAAAATACCAAATTTTCAGCGAAAAGCTGAGATAATTGTGTTTTGATAGAGATCAGATTCAGAGCGAAGATAAAAACATACACAGAGTTTATACCGTTTGCCCTGTGGGGACACTTCTGGGTTTCATAAGTAAGGTGAGAGTCCCACCTGGTGCATAATAGCGGAAATATGGATTGCCGGAAAAACTCGTCATTGGCAGAGAAGGGTTTTCTCGTTAACTCGTCAATGGTGGGGAAAGAGTTAAATGTAATGTGACCTGATAGTAGATGATATCAGATGGTCATGCCATGATAGTTTGATATAGAGATGCACCCATGTATCAGCCAATAATTAGTATCAGTCGATAAAAGCAATTTTCACACTGTTGGCTATCGGTCGATAGTTTAAAAACAGCGGGTAGTCGTGGCCAATCAAAAGAGTCCTTTCAATTAAAAGAGAACAGGAACATGCGATAAATAGTCACGTAATTGTTTTATTCTTTTTCGTGAGAATGTCTCGAATTTCCCCGGTTTTTCGTGATCGTATCACGAATTTCTGTTTATGTGTCAGTGTCACGTATTGGTTACTCAACTGCTTTTTTCTATTTTCAAACCATTTTCGCTTCGGTTTAGATTTGGTGTTTGCTTTAGGATGTCACTTGAAGTACTGGTTTATACTATTTTTTCTGATTTTTTATATTTTCTAAATTTTAAAATATTTTCGCCTGACGTTAGGGTTAGAGTTGGGTTAGAGTTGGGTTTGGTTAAGGATGTAATTTTATGTAAATCTAACCCTAAATCGAAGCAAAAATGGTAAGAAAATAGAACAAAATAGTTAAGTAACCAATACGTGACAATGACACACAAACAGAAATTCGTGATACGATCACGGAAAACGCGGAAATTCGTTACAATATCACGAAAAGAAATCAAAAAATTACTTGACTTTAGGTAAAGGAATTTCGTGTGACTGGGCTGGATAAATTAGATTTCTGTGTATAGAAAATGTAAAACAAAACATCACTAGTTTAAGGTTCGACAGTCATTATATGAAGGAATAACATTCAGAAAAGTTAATCTTCAGAATTTAGTTTATGCAAGTTAATATAACCAAACTATCGGTATTGGCAGATATTAGTCGGAATAAACAGCTATCGTGATCGGTGGAAAAATTTAATATTTGTGCATCTCTTGTTCGATATTTACTGTGGAGTTCAGTGTCTGGGGGGGGGGGGGTTTGTACAATATTTGCTTTTAATGCCCCTTCAGGTTAGATTGAACCACCAAAATGAGGTATATGGTGCAAAATGATTGAGTTGTTGCTGTTAAGAATGCACTTGTTTCGAAAATCACCATATCTCCATCCCCTGATCTGTTCCTAATTCAAGACCAGCAGGTTTCTCTGTGCTGGAAATGCGTGGAAGAATTTCAGATCAGGCCCCGGATCGGGCACTGTCTGTTATAAAAGGCCACATGGCAAACTACTTTATGTTTTCATCATCACGGTCTAGCCTTTCTGTAATAATCCTCTGAGATATAAACCTGTTTTGGACCTTTGCGTTTTCTGCAGATAGGTACATGTTAGATAGAAGAAGATTAACCCGGAGAGGTCGTGTCTGCTTCAGTATATCACGTTGTGTTCCGCTCGAGGTGTTTTCTCCTAGTGCTGATAAAATGAGGTATGTGAGAGTCAAGGAATGCCGCAACACTACAGCTCTCCATGAATTAAAGAAGGACAAATCCTCCAAACACAAGCTCAGTGTGAGGTGGGTGGTCGGGTGTATATACGCTTCAGGGGCAAAAGTCTTCTGAACATTTGACTTTTATTGCAACAGTATTACAGAAGTTTGTGAATATGTTTTTTTGTGTTTGAGTGCTGTGGTCATGGCATCGGATCATTCTTCAAGTTTGTGTGTGAGGGAGATTGAGAAAGAGCTCAGTTCTGCTCCAGGACCGTGAACAGGATTTAAGGTCCTGTGGGAATGCTGTTGCTCCGCTCTATCACTTTGTGACAAGTCCACCTCGGACCGAACGAGCACTAAACACACACACATACACACACACACACACACAGCAAGAGTCCAGCTTCTTATCAGATGAGATTTTGATGGGTTAATTTGATCGCCCCTGGAGGATTACAAGCTGGATCTTCTAGTTTGGTGTAGTTGGCCAATTTGGAAGCCAATTTCAGACATCCATCTGAAACAACCACAGTTGGGGTCTAACGGCAACACATGCCAAGGCTTGCACATGTGCAAACACATGCGCACACACACAAACCAAAACACGCTGCCTGCTGCAGAGCTGCAATTTGAGACACATCTGCTGCAGCTGCGTGCTTGTGCACTGCATCATTAGACCGGTTTATGCATTTGGCTAATTGTCTTCATCTCTGATAGTTTTTCACGTCACTCTCTCCTCTTTTCTCCTTTTCCCTGTTTATATCTCTGGCTGTGTTCGGAATGGAAAACGTGTTCCAAACATATGTTAAGGATGAAATGGAAAACCACAACCATAATTAGAACCACTTCTTATAATCTTATGTGCTGCTTTACAAGTTTAGCATTGAGGTTGTTATAGTATTGTTGACTTTTGTGTACTATTTATTAGATTATTGATTTTTATGCTTATTTTGATATTTATGATTTCGTACTCAATTTCGTTGCACTTGTAAAATGACAATAAAGTCATTCATTCATTCATTCATAGATTGTGTGTGATGTTCCTCATTCGTATGTCGCTTTGGTTAAATTTACCTGCTTTATGGCACTTTTCCATTGCATAGTATCCCACTGGTCAGGTCGTGTCAGCTCACCTTACTTTGGCTTGGTAAGCTTTTCTCTTTTTTTCCCATTTCCCAAGTTTAGTAGCACTTCGGAGTGGGAGGGAGTGGGAGGGACTTATGTGCCTCATAAGTCTTGAAAAATGAAGCCGCTGGCTCTTTGATCGCCCCCTGGTGGCTGGCTGCAGTACAAGTCATAAACCCCGCCCTCTCCATTCAAACGAATTGAATTTACACTTCCAATAAAAGTTTCCGAAAGATGGTTTTGGTCCTTTCAAGTAATTGTTATCACGCTGATATATGTTCAAGTGTTTTTATGATAAATGTCATTTTAGCTAGTAATTTGATGCTATAGAAACGGGGCGTGTCTTTATGATTGGCGTGGTTGAATTGGTCGCGCGAGCGTTTGGACGGAAATTTGATATTCCTTCTGCGCATCCCTTGGCTCCAAACTGACGTTTTTACGTAACATGGCGGCAACCATGGTCGGACATTTTTGGCTTCAATTCAATACAATGGAGGGAGGCGACGTTATATCGTCCATCTTTTTTTTACAGTCTACGGTCATTATATTTGTGCTGCCTACTGCTGTGACATCATACAAAACATGGAAGCGAGCATCATGGGAATGCAGTGTTTCCCATACATTAATTTATTTGTAACACCTGTGGAATCAGTCGACGTGTTCCGCTAAGTTGCAAAAATGCCGTGCATATGTGCGCGTCGCAGATGTGCCACCACAAACTGCAAGGAAAACACTGTAATGTTGTTCCTGATTCTCAGCCTGTGAATGTTTTTCACCACTAAAAAGAAGTTTGGGGACTTACAACAAAGCACAGATGACAACAGGTTTGCTTGAGACAGCGCAAGCACGAAGGTAAATTGCGTTTAGTGCTTTCACGTCACGTTTTAGTATCAGCTCACCTCGGTTGGAACCCCAACTGAGGTGGTACTAAAAATTTATTGGGTACAACGTACTGTACCCAGTGGAAAAGCCCCCAAAAGTAAGCTGACCCGACCCAACCCATGGGGTACTATGCAATAGAAAAGCGCCATTAGTGCACTGTCAGAAGAAAATGGGGTCAAAATAATCCCTATACATCACTGGGGTTGTGCCCTTTCAAAAAGCACACATTTGCATCTGAAGAGTTCAAATTAGTTCCTCAAAAAGTGCGTATTTGTATCAGAGAGTGCAAAAGTCAGCAGTTCCGGTGCGGATCCGGTTCAGATCTGGCCCGTAGTCCACTGATATCTGTAATAAAACATATACATATCTGTAGCTATATCGTACACATTAGGTCCTGCCAGAGGGACAGCTTGGGACCATTTTTGACAATATTCTTTACCGTGTGTAGTCTACATGTAGCCTGGCTCCGCCCTCCTACGTGCTTCCGCTTAATTTTCATTTCGCTTCAGCACAACGTCTGGTACTGCTGTGTAGAGTTTTGTTTTCTCCTGCAGGTCCAATCAGCGAACAGAGGGGGGTGGCTAAGAACGATGACCTTGAGGTCGTGCGCCAGACTGAGTGACATACGTCACGACCAAACTTTAGCGATTGGTTATGGCAGATTCAGAGTGACTCTGGGCAGATCCAATAGTTTTAAACTTCAACAGAGGACCCTCCTTAACGGAAGTAACGCTTTGCAATGGAGCGTGGCCAGTCTCTCTGTACAAATGAAATGAATGTACGAGAGTCTGGTTGGACCAGGCTAGTCTACATGGTGAATAATGTATATTTTTCTGATAGAAAAGGTGCAATAATGCAGTAAAAAACTAATTTTGGCTGTATGGTTTCATAAAGAACTTTTAACCTTTTGGAAGAAGAAAAAATGAGTCAAAACATGTTAAATATTACAGTTGTGTTTAGCTCCATGTCATTTAAGTGTATTCCATTATGCCATGCAATATTTTACCCAGTGTGCTTTGCGTGTATTTTTATACATTTTGACAAATGCATGAAGACTTCCCGGTATTCTGTGCATGCAGAAAATTTGCATAATGTGCAAAGTGTTTGTACCATATACTTCAGAAATAATGCAATTAGTATTCATGCTATACTTCGAACCGCCTCTTAATCCATCAATCCATCCTACTCATGTCTTGACAATAACTGGCATCGGATGAGTGTTCATGAATAATCATGTCCCGACTAACCGCAGTATATCTTTCGCTTCCAGTCGATCTCATTCTTTCTGACTGCACTGATAGGATGAGCGTTGGTGGCGCCCCATGGCAACGCTCCGTCTGATCACATGGGCAGCGGTAACAGCTGAAGAGGACTGATGCTATGTCCTTCATGTCTCAACACACATGGACTCATGCGCTGAAAATAGGATTAGTTCTCTCAGAGAGCGAGTGTCTATGGGTGATGTCTTTTATGTGGTCAAAAGACACACTCTGGGCTGTAGATGAAAGGGATCCTTTTGTCATGTGTCAAGATCGGTTTTATCTATCCAGCAATGGAGTTGCTGTCCACTCACACACATACACACACACACACACACACGCACACACATACACACACACAGACTCAGAGCTTGTTTTTATTATTGAATTACATATTCTGAAAGGTGTACAACAAAATGTATAGATCTGCCGTGGGATTCTGTTCCAATTCTATTTGAACATTGCCTTAATATGACTATGATCATTCATTAATTCACTTATAAATGATGTTTTTGTGCTTGATTCCTCAAAGAAATTATTTCACATACCATATTTATATAAAGGATACTTTAGGACTTAGTTTGTACGTTTTTAGTTACGTAAAACTGCGGTTGGGTTCTTGTGTTTTACGTAACACTGTCCTATTTAAGCATGTTTAGGATTGCATGTGGTTGTAAATATTAGGCAAGTTTTCATTGCTGAAATCCTGGGACGCAAAAGTGATGCAACTGTTTGCCACAGAGTGTTTGAATCTATTTGGTTTATTAGTTTTATGCGTTCTTTGTTTTTTTCCTGGTTCGCTCACAGACAATATTAGCTCATAATCTGCCTCCCTCTGTGAACATGAATAATGAATAAAGTTAATAACATTAATTTATCCTATTCATTCTGCAAAGTCTCCGCAGATTGAGTTCTAGGCGTTCATATCGTGTCTTTGTGCTTCCATTCTTAATTAAAACTTTATGTCTTTAACATGAAGGCTTTTCTCATACAAATGTTCAAAGTCAGACAAAAGACAAGACGTTTTGTCCTTTGTCCATGCATTAATTCAGCTCTCAACAGTCAGACCACATATGTACTGTATACGTGTCATTCTTATTAAAATGGTTATGGGATTCGGACAAGAGCTTGATATTATCTAAGCTAGTACAGGCAGTGAAGGTCACATTAAATTAAGCTGACATGTACGATGATTCATACAAACACAGTTTAGCAAGAGAGTTGAGAATGTATTCGTTGAAAATCTCAGAGATGTTTTGTACAACTGTAGTTCAAAGATAGAAGTGTTAAAACTAGATGAATATGTTTTATTTTTATGTTGACATTTTATGTTTTTTCTTAACCTATTTCCACATGCCGGAAAAATATATGTTTTTTACCCAACTGTTTAAGTTTTATTTACAAAGTTTAATTTGCAATAACTGCTGTAAATAATACGATAATATAACTCCATGACAACCAAAAATTCACTTTAACATTAACACAGTCACGACTAATTTGGTAAAATAACATCTTAGATAGACTTATCGACAGCTGAAGGAATCTGTTGGTGTTGGCGGTATGTTTCTGTTCCGGGCGAGCTCCCCGTCCATCCATGCATGGACAGCAAGGAGAGCAGCGAATCACAGCCCTCAGGGGTAAAGGCACAGGTCCAACAGAGTAACATTACAAGATACACATCATTTCATTTGCATAATATACATTGATTGGGCACTTGATAAACAAAGTACAAGAACACATTAAAGACTGTGTAGACTGCTGGTATAAAATTCCAGTGAGCAGGAATGAACATATCCTAAAACTGATCTATTAGTTCCCGTAGCACAAATTCCTAGGGAACATGAGGAATATTTAAATGTAATGAGATCAATGTAGTAGAGAGGTAGCTGAGAGAACAAACAAATGAACGAAGGCCACTAGTTACAGAGATTCAGCCCTCTGCTTATCTGGAATTAAGGACAAAAACACAACCCACCAGTGTAAAGATAATATAAACCTGTAGGATTTCATGCAGTTGTTTGTGCAGTAATACAATTATTTACTAGTATTTTCCACAACCTCATCTTAAACTTTATTAGAAACACAGTACTGTACTATGCACCGAGTCAACATTAAAAACTTTACAAATCATTGAATGCATTAAAAACTTTTGTTATATATTTTGCTGACTTGTGTACTTACATCATACCAAATGTTTCCAGCAATGTTTGCATTCATAAAAATTCCCAAGAAGTAGTACACAAAGGGTAAAAGATAAAAAGTTGCTTCAATTTAAAGGTGTAGTGTGTAATTTTTAGAAGGATCTCTTGAAAGAAATGCAAAATAATATACAAAACTATATTATCAGTGGTGTAATAAAGACCTTTTAAAATGAACCGTTATGTTTTATAACCTTAGAATGAGACGTTTTTATCTACATACACCGAGGATCTAGCCTGACGTTGTCATACTCAATTCTAGTCAGAATTTGAGTCTGATACCGCTCCATTGAGTTAAAATTATGAGGCGTGTCTCAACCGAAAAATGCCTCTGCACTCAATTGGATAGACATACGACCAATCAGAGCAACAGAGTGTGTGATGTTGAAATGGCGTCTTTAGCAGCCTGACCGAACTGCTAGTAATTTCGCATCATTGTAATTATACTAAGTCTGAGTTAGCGAAGGTACATCAACAACTACTATGTTTACAACATTTCATTTATATCACAACATTAAGTATTTACTAAGTCATACAGTAAGACTATCTCTTACCATTTGTATGTTAGGTGAACTTCATCCACGACGATAGCTACCCATTACGTTGGCTTGAAAAATATCGGAGCCTAGCATGTCCCTCCACTTATTCAGCAGTCACGATTCCAGGCTTCCGAAAAGAAGCTGGCAACGACCGCTAATTATATCCATCTCGTCGTGCACGCCGAGTTGCATCGCCATGATACCCATTTCAGTTGCTTCTTTAACTTTGTCCTCCATAGAAAGGACGGCGAAAACATAAACAAATGCCGTGATCGCGTTTCTCTGTTCCTCTTTTTAAATCAATGCTCTGTCGATATCTTTTAGAACAGACTTAATGTCAGAATCCACACATCTGAATTCACCAGCGGCAGCCATTTCATTGTAAACAGATTGAACACACGCGCTCTTTGGTGACGTGGTTGATACGTTACTGTTGATCATCTGTCCATCATCATATAAAGCCCGCCCTGACAATTTGATTCGTCGGCCGGTTTTCGTATTCGCATAGTAGCTTCTCAACGGTGAATCCCCAGACCGATCTTCCCCGTTTTTCAAATCGTGGTGGGCGGGGGTAAGATCGGCTGGCACCCAGGCTACCGAGGATCCCCTTAAATGGAAGAAGCCATTTTGTGCCACCATGTTTCTACAGAAGCCCTTAACGGACAAACTTTTTTACTAAGTTGTCTCTGATGATGAAATGTTTGTCCGGTGGTGGCTATCGTAGCTCCTTCTATGCATTTCAGAAGCGAGGGTTCGGCAGTAGACTGAGTCGTTGGTTGCCATTTGCAACCTCACCACTAGATGCTGCTAAAATGTACACACTGCACCTTAAAAGTTACCTAAATGCCTTAAAATTTTGAGTTAATTCAATTTAATAATCAATATTACTTGTCATTTTTACTTTACCATTTAACTTTTTTGAGTCAACTAATAATTTCAAGTTGAAAAACAGCTAATAACCTAATTGTATTGCAAGACATCATGATCAGCTGACCTGCTTGAACTAATGCAATTATTGATTGATTGATTGATTGATTGATTGATTGATTGATTGATTGATTGATTGATTGATAGATTGATTGATTGATTGATTGATTGATTGATTGATTGATTGATTGATTGATTGATTGGTCATTTTTAATCCATTGTTACTAATGCTTTATAGACTATCACAACTCTGTTAGCCAGAAATATTACTTAACATTGGCGAATTTAAATCGGCATTTGCAAACAACAATTCATATTAGAAAACTAAGGGGGCGTGCACATCATGCAGCCGGCGCATGTTTTCAATTGTTTCCAATGGAAGCTTGGCGTTTTTCAAATTAGCCAGCAGCTAGCGGTTTTCTTCCGCTGAACGCCGAGAGTTGAAAAATATTCAACTATGGGTAAAAAGCTCAGCTCGTCAATGTCAGTCCTCACACGGCTGTCCAATCACAGTGGAGGAGGGTTGGGGCATTACCACATCAACCAACCGGCTCACAGCTAAAGTATCACAGCTACCAAAGCGCTCAGCTGAAGAAAGCTGGCACTCAGCTAAAAAAACAGCTGGCATTCGGCGTTGTCCAGGCGTTTCAGCCGCGTTTAAAAGTTTTGGTGTGCACAAAACTTAAGGGGCAGTAAAATGTTAACTCGCTTTTGGGTTTTGCCTACAAAAATACCTCATCCCTGCAGCACGCTATGCAACGCGAAATATGGCAGCACTGGCAGTGGATGTCCCACCTTTCAATTGATAAAGACTGGTGGACGGGCTCTATACAGTCGCGTAATGTGCTTGCCAACCCGTGGGCATGCACAGCAGCTGAAACAACATTGTGTTTTTATTGCAATTTCATCTTAAAGGAACAGTATGTAGGATTGTGACCAAAACTGGTATTGCAATAACACAACTTGTGGCTAAAACTGGTACTGCAATCATCCAACTGGTGGCCAATACACAAAATGACAACATAAACATCAGTTGAGGGCTGCAACTCCACTTTTTAAATGACAATATCCTGTCAATACCACTGATGTCAGTAATATAAGTATTTGAAATGAAAATGATTTCTTAATGTCTAGTGACATATCAGGGCCATTTTATGATTAATTTATATCAATTTCTTACATACTGTTCCTTATGGTACAGTTAATTTCAGATTTAATTGTTGGTCAGAAATATGTTGTTTAGTTTTGATTTTAGAAATATCTGTCTATTTTAGTAGACATAGGACATGTAGACACAATAGACACAGTCTTGCATGACTGAAATAACTGCCCAGAGGTGTTGCAAACATGGCCGCCTAGAGGTGCGACTTTCCTAAAGAGACTTTGATAATATAATGTAGTGACAACACATCACTGGCCCAGTGTTACTCTGATCAGATGAATTTATAAATAACTTTAATATAATACTTGTTAACATACACATTTACTTAAACATTTCAAACATATACACCTATTCAAACGCATATTCAAGTGCAAGTTAGTTTTATTGTCAATTTTGCCATTTCTAGGTGTATACAGATCACCTTAAACACAACACAGTAAAACACTATAAGAGCTCAGATGCAAAAGCGGCTAAACACCACCTTGATCAAAAATGAGATTTGCTTCAAATTCGCTTTATCCCGGCCTCAGGCCATTCAGAAATACTGGTTTGTTGGCAGAATCCATAGATTTTTCAGCAAAGTCTTCTAAGTGCATGGAAGATTAATGTGAAATGTGGTCCATTGTGAGTACTTGGACCTGAATACATCTTGAATGTGGCAGGCAAATACGCACATCACAGCGCCCCCTATTGTGTGACTCTTTATTTTTACTTCTTGACTCTTCTTGACTTTCATCATTTGCACCGTTTCTAGTTGCATATTTAGTGATTTTGCAACTGTTTACTATGTGTTGTTCAAAAAAGTGGATTTTTTTTAGGAGTGGAGGTTTTTGCCAAAAAAGCTTGCATGCACTTAAATAGTTCTGCAGTGAAAGACAACATTTGTTAAATACCAATGAAATTTGTGAAAATAAGGCATTTTAATTACTGGCTAATAATCTTTTCATTGCCATTAAAGTGGAATTAGTGACCCTGAAACATGTCAGTCGGCTTTGCGTCTGAACTCATCAAATTTTCTCCCAACAACATCAGTTACTGTGGTAAATCAAAAGTGGCAACCGTAATGGCAGCTGCAGCTGTAGTATATGGCCTACAACGTGTCTATCTCTCAATCGTTTAATTAAAGCAAATCCAGAAATGTATAAACTAAATCCATTGCAATTGGAAGAATAGTAGAAACAGCATGATAGCTCTGGTACTGTACTGCAAGCATGCAACTATGTCAGGCATTGTGTCATCTGGGAATTGTTGCATACTGATTGTCTTTCAAATTTAAAGTGAATAGTATGATAGCATGCTATTTGAAACACAGCGAGAGGGGGATATCATAGAGGAGGAGACACAGAGATATTCATCTGCAAGCGACAAGCCTCCTGCTGATCACAAAGGATTACTTATAATCAATGTTTCTACTTTCTGCTTTGTTCTCTCTCTGTTTCTCTCTCGCTCTCAATGAAGAAAGGGAGTAACCATTTTTTTCCACCAGATTTAAAAATCTCCAAACACGCGCTCTCTTCGGAGCAAGGCTACCGCATCCCATAATTACTGCCTTGTCACCATGGTGAAAGACGAACTAATGAGGCCAAAGCAAGTTCGCTGTCAATTCCCTTTTTTTTAAACTGCCTGCCTCTCTCTCTCTCTCTCTCTCTCTCTCTCTCTCTCTCTCTCTCTCTCTCTCTCTCTCTCTCTCTCTCAAAATCTTGTTTTCTCACACTTTTCCTCCATGTAGCAGGAAGTTATAAAAAAGTTATTGAAAATGAAAATCCCGTCCTCATTTATTCGGCCTCACGCTGTTACAAACCTATAAAACCTTGAGACAATTTGAAGAATGTGCTAGTTGCTTTTTTCACGCAGTTACAAAAAGCATACCATAAAGGTATCGCAAAAGTGGTCCCATATGTATTATGTAAGGGATAATGTATAGGCATCCAGTTGTTATCGCGACATAAGCCTCGACAGTTTGTTTAGGACCTGACATGAAGCGGAGGGTCTTGTATCATACTAAATGGGCTTATTTCGCGATAACAACCAATATCTCACTTAGTATTACACAGTTGTTTACCGCATAAGTAAGGTAAGAAACTTTGAAATATTTTATTTGCCCATTTTAAACGAATGCTGACCTTCCACGAGGAAAACCTGTTTACTTTCATTACTATATGGTTTAATCACTTGTAAATATAATGTCATACACTGTAAAAAAATTATGTAGAAATTACAGTATTACTGGGTATAACTGGCAGCTAGCTGCCAGTAACTTACAGTAGATTTTACATTTATGTTATTTACTGGCAACAGTTTGTTCAAAGTTAAATGAACATGAAACATTTTCAGTCTTTATCTTCTAAAGTAAGTTACTGGGAACCAGCTGCATAATTACAGCAAATGTTTTACAGTATTACTGGGTATTACTGGCAACTAGCTGCCAGTAACTTACTGTAGATTTTACATTTATGTTATTTACTTGGCAACAGTTTGTTCAAAGTTAAATGAACATGAAAAATGTTCAGTCTTTATCTTCTACTGTAAATTACTGGCAAGCAGCTGCATAATTACAGCACATTTTTTACAGTATTACTGGGTATTACTGACAACTAGCTGCCAGTAACTTACTGTAGATTTTACATTTATGTTATTTTCTGGCAACAGTTTGTTCAAAGTTAAATGAACATGAAACATTTTCAGTCTTTATCTTCTACAGTAAGTTACTGGGAACCAGCTGCATAATTACAGCAAATGTTTTACAGTATTACTGGATATTACTGGCAACTAGCTGCCAGTAACTTGCTGTAGATTTTAAATTTATGTTATTTACTGGCAACAGCTTGTTCAAAGTTAAATGAACATAAAACATTTTCAGTCTTTATCTTCTACAGTAAGTTACTGGGAACCAGCTACATAATTACAGCATTTTTTACAGTGATGTTATTAAAATACATATTTATGTAAAATTTTTGTGTAATATTAAACTGTACCTGTCAAAATGATTTGCAGCATCCGGGTAAGCCTGTGTTGTTAGTTTTGAGCGGCTGTTATCTGTGAATTACAAACCGAATGCAAATGTCGCGACAGGCCAATCAGAATCAAGCATTCCAACGATCCATGAAATAAAATACAATAGTTTCCCATGAGAAACAGATTTATCTTTAAATTGCTTTGTACTGAAAATCTTAATATCCACCCCAGCTCTCTTCGGTGCATTCATGACAGTTCTGGAGAATCAATCGTTTCTTTTTTCGATAAATACACAAGATTGATACAATTCACGAAACTGTCTGACAGTTTGAATGATTTATTCACTAACCAGAATTAACTGACTCAGTGATCCATTCACAACAGTTAACAATTCAGTGGAGGGGATGATGTTCAGTGATTTTCACATATGATACTTCTTTTACAGTAGTGCTTGAACAGTGAAGCTTGCATGGCGCTAGCCTCAATTCAATGCAAATGCATAAAGAAACAAAATACTGTCTTCAAATTTTCTCCTTTTGTTTGCGATCACACAAGAGTAAAACACGTGGGAATTTTTCAGTAAGAACCGCAGTAAAGCTCACGGCAGATTCTGTAATGTTCAGGTCGAGCGTATAGTGTTGAAGGTCCGGTTTGCGCTATAAAACTTCTGGGCTGTTTGCAGCAGATTGCTGTCTGAGGTCACTTCAGAAGAATCCATTAGCGGCTTTAACACGTGGGTGTTAGTTTCTGGTGGGCGGTGAGGAAAGACAGAGCACTTGCATGTTTCTGCAGAAAGTGTCCACTAATCATTCTGCTTATCATGAGGTATTTGGAGAGGGGCAATCTTCCAAGAACCCACCCACACTCTCACGCTCTCGTGTGAGCGCACAACATGATTCCCAATAAGGTCTTTAATAAATGCGAGTGATGGATGTGGAAGAGAAATGTGCCTGTGCGGAGCGGAGAAGGTGGTGAGATAAAGATAAAGGAACTTGCAGAGTATTCAAAAAACCAAGATGAAGATTATAGATTATATTGTTTTAAATAAGAAGAAGAATTATTTTGTTTGGAACACTGTGCTGTATTTTATATAAAAATCTTGGAAAAGATAACAATTACTAATGCAAAAATAAAACTAACCAAATATTACAAAATATGAGGTTAAAAGTGAGCAAAGCACTTATCTTTCCTTTGTTCCTGTAGCTCAGTTGGTAAAGCACTGTGTTAACAGCAAAAAGATCATGGGTTCGATCCCAGGGAACACACCTACTAATAAACAGTATACTTTGTAATGCACTGTTAGTTGCTTTGGATTAAAGCGTTTGCCAAATGTGTAAAAGTTACAACAGAGACACAAGCAGCAAAAGTTTTAGGCTCTGTTTACACCTGGTATTAAGATGCATTTTTGTCGATCGGATCACAATTGGACAAGAGTGACACATTCACCAGTGTTGGAGAAAGTTACTGTTAAAAGTAATGCATTACAATATTAAGTTACTCCCAAAAAAGTAACAAATTGTGTTACTTAGTTCCTTTTCCTGGAAAGTAATGCTTACGTTAATTTTTAGTTACTTTTGTGTTACTTTTTCTTGTCTGAGGCTTGATCTCTTTCAAGCCTTGCAGGTGTTTTTATGACTGAAAAGTTCTGCATTCAGAAATGCATATTTCATCACAAAAATGTTGAGCTCTGGCCTGCCGTCTCAGTTTCTGACTCAAACTGTTCCCACACAGGCGTGTCTGCATAGAGTGCATAATGTGACTATGTTTAGTTTAATTCAGTACAAATTTTTTTTATTAAATTAATTAAACTAAAAAAGTAACTTGCATTACTTTTCTGAAAAAGTAACACAAATATTAATCTGTACATTTAAAAAGTAATGCGTTACTTTACTCGTTACTTCAGAAAAATAATATTATTATGTAATGCATGTTACTTGTAATGCGTTACCCCCAACACTGACGTTCACACCTGGTTTTTAAATCAAATGGGTCTATGGGTAAGTCGGAGCGGAAGAAATTATAGGTTTAAGTCGAAGTGCACTCATATAATGTGAGAGTACCACTGCTTGTGTTGTTATTAAACATGCTGCACAACGTTTTGTGCATGTATGGGCTTTCTCAGATATTCTAGAGCAATTGTCAAAATAAACCTTACAAAAAGCCTGCAAAATACAACAGAAATTAAAGAGGCGGAATGCGGTGTTTTCGTTTTTGTATTGATAGTCTAAAGACCAATATGTCAGGACCGATATAAACACTGTGCCCGGTACATTACACATTAGATCAATGGAAGAGTAGGCGATCTTTTGTGGCTGTTCAAAAACATTAAACCACATGAGCGTCTACATCATTAAAGCAATCCGGTTGAATGCATTTTTGACTACCTCTGAATGTGGTAGAAAGTGGAAGAGTTCAAAACCTTTTGCACCATGTTTACACCT
Organism: Misgurnus anguillicaudatus; assembly: GCF_027580225.2. Taxonomy (NCBI): domain Eukaryota; kingdom Metazoa; phylum Chordata; class Actinopteri; order Cypriniformes; family Cobitidae; genus Misgurnus; species Misgurnus anguillicaudatus. The sequence goes on from NC_073354.2 coordinate 14,569,480, forward strand.
ATATTTAGTGTCGTCAACTTGTAATCTGATCATTCAAATTCGGGGGAGTAGTGATGCGCTGGCCATCTCATAACTTGCGGGCCCTGCAGGCCGAATGGTGTGGGTTAAGAAATTTTCACTTTATTGCAGGGCGGGTCATTAAAAAAAAACATGGATGTTGAGTGCAATTCCCTATAGCCCATATTAAATATTTGGGAATATATATTTTCATATTATATTACGTTTTTGACAACGTAACTTGCACGATGTAACTTGATATCCCCAAACCTTTGGCGTCACGTCACGAAAGCACCAAGCAGCTCCCGTTGCCAGCCACAACAACAAAATAAACTGAGAAATAAAAGTGAAGATGAAAGACATGGTGCGGGAGAAATTAAGGTCGGGAATTTGTGAACAGATAATACAAACGCTGCTCTGCATATGTTAAAAATGTTTATTGTTATCCTTTATCTATATTAATATGACCATGCTGGTTTCTACGGTTCATAAGCGTCTGTTGTTGCCACTTTACAGTTCAATGTATTCTAATGCTGTTTCCAAGCCATTTTAGGCTGAAATTAAGCCTCTTTTCATTTACATTAGAAATGCCTGTGCGGTGCGGGTTGTGGCGGGCCAAATATTTAATGAAAGCGGGACCCGCGCATCACTAATTGGGAGTCTATAGCCACATTCACACAGCATTTCGGGCCAAGAAAATTTCCACAAAATTGGCAGAGAGACTTCTGTGTTAACACAAACACGTCCCATTATTGTTCTTGGATTGCTCCGGTAAAAGGGACCTAGTAACATTGCTGTGACATTTACATAACACATCCTGTGTAAACAACAGTCGGAAGCAATGCCATAAAGGGCATGCCATAGTTATGATGCACATGTCATCAAGACATTTATGGTTCAGCTCTTTGGCACAGGGATTTAAATGCAGATTAACATTCAATGCGAGAAATGTCGGCAAACTGGACTGAAGCAGAGATCAGGGAGCTCGTCACTATCCACGCTGAAGCTGAGATCATTCAACCGCATGACCAAACCGCGCATTATGTGCTTCTTTATAACTTTGTCACAAACAAAAATGCACACGAGATCGAGAGAGAAATCACGGATAATTACTAACTTTAAGACGCTGTGGGAAAACCTACCAAGTGCAGGACTTCACGTGTCCTTATGGTATTTTTACGACATGTGTGTTTATACATGCACAGATTATGGAAAATTTATAAATTCACGCTGTGTGAATGAACCAAAAATCAAACGATCCCGTACAAATTCCGGATGCATTTTCCATAATCTCTGTGTGAAAAGGGCTTATCATCTTCTGAATGTGTTGACAAGCATTTTGGGTGTCATTTTTGACAGATCTATGTGTTTAAACACTCATGTAAAGTGGTATGGTATCTGTTTATTTTTAATAAAAACGTGATGTGACTTATCTAGAGAGGATTGCATCATACACCGCATAAACACACAAATATTTTGATATTGATTGCATGTCGAAACTGTGAAAACTTCTAATAATCCATAAATTCACATTGGACTAAAAATAATAACAGTGGACTTTACCTTCTCATCTCACATGCTTACCACTAATATGCAGATATTTATGTGTCTGATTATAATTTACATAAATGCAGTCTTTTTAATATTACTGCTTCTAAGTGTTTATCCAAAATATATCAGGTAGATTGCCAAATGACCTTTTCACAGGAGTTGATAATATAATGATGTTTACTTTTACCAAATGAGATTTTGAAAAACATCTTTCACAAGCCACACAATAACGCTTTGACCTCTAGAAACATTTCCATCACATTTATCAGCAGGGCCGCAGCGTTTCTGATAAATTTGCAAGGACGACGTAGCAAAAACAAGCCTTTATCGCCTCTCCAGAAGAACGATGCGTCAATGCCCAATTTTTTACCCACTTTAACAATGCTGCCGTTCTTCTCAAAGCTGCTGTTGACTGTGAAAATTAAACAGTGATTATACATTGTTCAACTTTGCAAGACACAGTACAGGGTTCAATGCTGAAAAGACCCATTTTCTGGCTTGTCAGGATTGAAACATTATGGAGTATGTCACTTGTAGTCATGACAGTACACTCTGCCTCTACCACTATCCATCAGGGCTGTCAAATACCCACAATGCCTGCAGGGTACCAAGCCATGGTGACTCCAAAAGAATCCTGTCTTCCTTGTTTTCCTGTCTTTCTTTCTCCGACACCTCTACACACTTTTGCTCTGTAGTTACAGTACCCCTTCAATGAAAGTCTCCATTGTCATACTGGAAGGTGCGAGGGTCATTTTTACACTTGGCTGAAATTTATTCGCTCCAACGATGACCTCAACCACCTCATTGGCTCCAGAATGTTCCTGCGAACCCATTCGCATTCCTTCTCTCTGGATTCCATTATTCATAGACTGAAATTAATAACCATCATTGTGTCCCTTGGCCTTGTGTATAAGTGCATACGCGCAAGTGTCTATCTGTGTGTATGCGAGTGTGTGTCCGCTTGCCCCGAGGCTGTGATCGTCTTTTTGAGAGACAAGAACAGGAAATGAGTTTGCGGTGCCAAGGCTTGTATAGAGGAATTTTTCAAACACAGATCCATGATGTATGTTGTACGCCAAAGGAGAGCTGGATTTGTTTATTTTTGCTACTCTAAGAGCTTCCGAAGGGGTTTACGGATGATACATGCACAAAAAGTACTTAGTTCTGCTTTTGGTTATTTTTGTGGTATGAGGCACACTGTCTGACCCGTCTTATCCGACCCCTGATACAGATCGTAGGCAGCATCTGTCAAGCATGTACTGTCCTGCAGTAACACAATGGGTGGCTTTATACATGGTCACCCCAGCTGCGACTAGTGCCTCATCCTGAGCCATATGAATAATGCTCAATCCTTATTTAAAGAGCACAGAGCAGAAAACAGTCATAAACTATGACTCACATTCGGAGAGCGATAGAGTGTGTGTGTACATGTGTGGTGCGTGTGTGTGTGTGGGGGTATATGTGTGTGTGTTTTGGGTCTCTGTCCAATTCGTGGCAATTTGTAAGTATTTTATTTGTATGAATTTGTATAATCTCATTTGTATGTTTTAGGAGATGCATTTTGTCTCAATGCAGATGCGTCGAACTGTGTACACGTACAACTCAAATAAACTCAAATAAACTTTAATTTGCAAGGCTGTATGTTCAACATTCGCATACACATAAAAAGACCGTTCTTAAAGATGAGAAGAGATGGCGAGCATGGATCAATGCTGTTTGAAGAGAGGTTTGGCAGCCAGGCAAGAATTCAAGGAACTGTAGCTAACATTGTATTAAAGCATGAGTCTTCAACCCGGGGTCCGTGGCCCCCAGGGGATCCGTGACGGAATTGCAGGGGGTCCACCAAATGATGTTTAATCACAAGCAATTTTTTGCTAAAACCGTAAAATTTATGTAAAAAACGTAACATGTCCGCTTTAAGTTGCGCACGTGCGGTGCTGCATAGGTTTGAAGGCGCGCGTTCAGTGCAAGTTTAGCAAGCGGACCAAAATAAAATATCTGAAGATTATAAATGTCCACTCAGGAAGCAGCAGTAGCGACAGAAAAGGCATCATAAAACAGGTAAATCTTATAGGCATTTGTGTCTTTCTTTCAGGATGTTATTTCAGAATTAGTTGTCTCATATTATTTCTGAACTTGGACGGCTGTTTCACGCTGTTCAGATTTGTAATTGCAAAAGTGCTAATTCAACAGGCAAATGACACCACACTGCGATTGCATTATAAACTGTTACAAAACTATCGCTCGCATTTAAAAATGAATGAAACGTGCACCGTGATCTTTTTTTGTGCAAGATTCATAGTCGGGTTGAAATCCGCCTCTCAAAAACTTGCCCCAAAGAGATGCGTGCGGACTCGTTGCATGTTGTTCTCCTGAGTCTGATATGATGATCTGCAGAAAATAAACCTGCTTTACTCAAACTCGTGATAATGATGATCTACGAGAAAGGCAACAAGCCTCTTGTTGACATATAAAGTATAGCACAACCTCTATCCCTACCAGAATAGACAGTCTTTGTGCCATTCACCAGTCATCTTTATAAACTGAAAGCTCAGGTTCAGGTAAATGTGTAATTGTCCATCTCACAGTAAAATTAAAATGTATTATACTGCAAATACCTTAAAATAATAATGACACACAGAAACACAAAAAATGTAAAACAACAGCGTAATAGTGCTACACTGTAAAAAATTTGCTGTAATTATGCAGCTGGTTGCCAGTACTTACTGTAGAAGATAAAGACTGAAAATGTTTCATGTTCATTTAACTTTGAACAAACTGTTGCCAGTAAATAACATAAATGTAAAATCTACAGTAAGTTACTGGCAGCTAGTTGCCAGTAATACACAGTAATACTGTAATTTATACAGAAATTTTTTTACAGTGTAATGTACTGTCTTAATATAGTATGGCTGTGTGACAATAGGGTTTGTTTCTATTTATTTATAAGTCCTTGATTCTGATACAAAAAAGCAGCCTCTCGTACCTTACTGCTTACTTAATTTTACACATTTAGTATCAGGGGTCCCTGCTCTATGCCTCTCTCATCTAATGGGTCCCCACACTGAAAAACGTTGAACATTGAAACTCCGTTTTCATAAAAAATCCTGATAATTTACTCACCCCCATGTCATCGAAGATGTTTGTGTCTTTCTTTGTTCAGTCGAAAAGAAATTATGTTTTTGGAGGAAAACATTACAGAATTTTTTTCCATATAGTAAACCTCAACAGTTTACAGTTTTAATGCAGTTTTTAAATTGCAGTTTCAATGCAGCTTCAAATGGCTCTAAACAATCCCAACTGATGCATAAGGGTCTAGCAAAACTATCATAATTTTCGGCAAAAAAGTACTTTTAAACCACAACTTCTCGTTTTGCACTAGCCATGTGATGCGCCAGCATGAACTTACGTATTACATAATCATGTCAAAAGGTCATGCATGTATACGAAAATACCACTCCAGTGTTAACAAGTGTGGAGAAAGAGAACCGTTTCGACGTTGTGGTATGTGGAATGATAGTGATTAATGTTTTTGTGTTAGTTTATTGTTTAAATTGGTCCGCAAGTGTTACGTGATTACATAATATGTAAGGTCGCGCTGACATATCACATGGCTAATGCAAGACGAGAGGTTGTGGTTTAAAATTCCTTTTTTTGGGGGGGGGGTTGGCGTTTCGCTAGACAAGACTATTATGACCCGGTCCGGCAACTTTAAACTGCAACTTTAAACTGCATTGAAACTGTAAACTGTTGAGGTCCAGTATATGGAGAAAAATCCTGTAAAATATTTTCTTAAAAAACTTAATATCTTCTTGACTAAAAAAGAAAGACATTAACATCTTGAATGGCATGATGGTTAGTAAATTATCACATTTTTTAATAAAAGTGGAATAGTTGTTTAATTTTACACATTAATGTTAGCCCAGTGTTGTTATTGACGCATTTTAGCTATGATTTGAAAATAAGGTAATTTACTTATTTATTTTGTTTGTTTGTTATGAGATTAATCTACTCCAGAGAGACTCTTGTTATCGATTGACTTCTGGCTTCTGTTCATTTGGTCTACCAGAAGTTAAGTTTGTGCCACAAAGGGTGTTTATTTATTTATTGCCGTTAATAAAAAGCCTATGGGGCAGTTTCCAGGACAGATTTTATCCTAGTCTCAGCCTATAATCCGTGTTTGAGCTGCTTTCATTAAAAAACACCTTGTACTGACATATCTTAACGTATATCAGTTCCATTGTTTTGTCTCAAGATGCACACCTGTAGTTTTTTGTAAGATATATTTGTAAAAACTACTGTCCTAATATAACAAGCCTAGTCCTGGATTAATCTAAACCTTGTCCCGAAATCACCCATTTATGCTGTATGCTGGTTTCTAATATGACCTCATTTTTAATCTGCCCAAAACTGTAAACCAGAACAGCCTGACGAGGAATAAACTAGTTTAAGATGTTTGATTTTTTTCAGCAGTGTTATTTAAGTGTACGTGTGTGTAAGCAAAATAAAAAATTGCCTGATCATTGACCTTGAGCTAAGTTTCGCTGCAACTAGCAGTTCTGCATTGCTGTGTGCGTGTGTGTGTGTGTGTGCAGTATTTTTAATTCAAATGAATATACAGCTCCAGCCTTCACAGATGTTAGAGAGACTCAGCGGTGACAGCTGCGATCCCACTAACATCCTGAAACTTCACATCCAATAAGGGAAAGATAAGAAAAAAAAACGAAGGAGAGAGAGAAGGATTTCTGAATTATTGAGTGTTTACGCTCCCACCTTCATTTATACCCCACTCGAATCATACATCAAAGATGTTAATAAGTGGAAATATGCTCCTGGAATTGATTTATATTCAGCATGTAAATCAGATGAAGGACCTCTACCTCCACCGCAGAAGTTATACTTTTAGTTTTCGTTTCCTTGCTACTATGCGTTTAACAGTGTGTACTTTTTGTTTGTGGTGCCATCTGTCTTATATATTAATATTTTATTGGAGTAAATGGATATTGCACAGAGCTTATAACCTTGTGAAATCACCTGATGAGCGTAGCTTTCTCTCTTGCGTTGGCGTATTTACTATTGGAAAAGGAAGTATTGGAGTGAAATGTCTTTAATCACGCTAAAGGCTTTAGTAACACTATAGCCATGAACCATGATTGGATACTAGCTGGTTGTCAGTGGGATTTGGGGGTGGTTGTTGGTCTGATTCTGAAAAAAAATGATTGCAAGTGCGAGATGAGTCATCAATATTTTATTTTAAAAGAAAAAAGCACCTTTAAAAAAGTTTACATGCACTCTAAAAAATATTTAACACAGGGCTGGGTAACTATAGGACAGAACACATTTCTGGGTTAAAATGACCCAAATAATGGGTTGTTTTAACAGCTGGGTTATTGTTAATCAACCATGTTGAAACAACCCAGCATTTGGGTTAAAACAACCCATTATTACTACAAATACCATGATTATACTATGACTATCGTGGTGAAATCATGTTCAATTAGGTTACTTTAGTTACATATAAAAAATCTATTACTATAGTTAAACATGGTTATTTTGTAATGGGGCTCAAAATTAACCAACAAACTATTGCCACACGTCAAAAATTTTTGTGTCCTTAAAGGGACACTCCACTTTTCTTAAAAATATTCTCATTTTCCAGCTCCCCTAGAGTTAAACATTTGATTTTTACCGTTTTGGAATCCATTCAGCCGATCTCCGCGTCTGGCGCTACCACGTTTAGCATAGCTTAGCATAATCCATTGAATCTGATTAGATTATTAGCATTGCGCTAAAAATAGTGTTTCAGTATTTTTCCTATTTAAAACTTGACTCTTCTGTAGTTACATCGTGTACTAAGACCGACAGAAAATTAAAATTTGTGATTTTCTAGGCAGTTATGGCTATGAACTATACTCATTCCGGCGCAATAATCAAGGACTTTGCTGCAGGAAGCGCAATGATATTACGCAGTTCCCGAAAATAGTCCCCTGCCATTGAAAGTTACTAAGGGGAGTATTTTCGGCTGCTGCATAATATCATTGCGCCTCCTGCAGCAAAGTCCTTGATTATTACCAAAATGAGAGTACCGTATAGTTCCTAGCCATATCTGTCTAGAAAATCGCAACTTTTAATTTTCTGTCGGTCTTAGTACACGATGTAACTACAGAAGAGTCAAGTTTTAAATATAACATAATTTTTTAGCGCAATGCTAATGGTCTAATAGATTCAATGGATTGCGCTAAGCTATGCTAAAAGTGGTAGCGCCAGACTCGAAGATCGGCTGAATGGATTCCAAAAACTGTGAAAATCAAATGTTTAACTCTAGGGGAGCTGGGAAATTAGCATATTTTCAAAAAAAGTGGAGTGTCCCTTTAAGAGATCTAGAAAACACCATTCAAAAAGTCTAGAGGAATTCATCAGAGTGGATTTCAACCAATCAGCTTGTTCTCATATCTATCTCATAAGAGGACTAGTGAGATAGATACGTTTTGCCCTAACGTTGTTGAAACTTTTCAAAACTTCTCTAAACTTTGTTTAACCTAAAGTGTCATTATTACAGTAAATGCAGTACCATTTGGTTTCATCTGGGTGTTAAATGCTTAATGTCCTGCAGGCTGCATAACCTTTGTGTGTGTGCACCAACTGGAGCACTGCATGGGTTCAGGGGAGCAGGTGGTCATACATACACAAACACAGCGCAGAAATATATAGATGATCTCATCCAGGTTCAACCAGATAACCTTATAGTTGTTACCTTATAGCTGTTCTCCACACACAACATATTTACATTTTCGCCATCAGTACATCTCTGTCCCACAGGCATATGCACAGCACTTAAAATGTGTGAAGCAAGTCCCAGAAAAGTGCAGGACAGACATATTTGCTTTGTATTCTGCCTTTCTCTTCACCATTACTCCCCATAGAGGGACATAGACAGACGTGAAGAAATAGAGATAGCAAACTCACAGAGTTTGTGCTCACTCCCATAGCTGTGGGATTTGAGGAATGAAAATGCTGGGCTTTTTAAAGGAGCCGTGAACTGATTTTTTAATGGGATGAAATTTTGGAAGTGAGTGTGACCCAAACCATACAATACAGATATTGCAAACGTACAATATCAAGATTCACAGCGCTCGGTGTGTATGAACCATAATGTGTGACCGTGCCTGTGTTAACCCACAGATTTAAGATTATTTTGGGGGGGGAATGATACCTTTTGTACTGACTTATGGGTCATGTCAAAGATTCAAATTAAAGTGAAACCAATGACTGAAATCAAACGTTGATACTCTATAGGGGGTCGCACACCAGACGCCCATCTCAGCGCAGCGCCGTTCTAAAAAAATCGAACACATTGTTTTCTATGAGTATACGCACACAGACGCAGACAGGTGGCGCCTGTCCTCAGCACCCAGCTACGACTCAGGAAGTTGCTCAAATCCCTGTCGCGCCACAGAGCACCACTCACATAGTTTAACATTAAATAACATCATAATTGTCCCACATCATTAACAATTAACATTGGCTGCTAACGTATATTTTGCATTTTGAAGTAGACGCTATCTGACTAGCTTGCGCTATTTAATGTGTACGATTCCTCCTAGTTGTCATAGACGCGACTCGACACAGTGCTGCGTGGCCGGTGTGCGACCTCCTTTAAACTTATAATTATACTATGAGACTTAAGCCTGGATTTCACAGACAGGGTCACATATGTTAATACCCTAACCCTGACCTTTAGCCAACTCAAATTTTAGGGCAGGAGGTCAATGAACACACCAGTAAAAATTAACCCTTATGTTGCCTTAGGATTGGGATCCCAGAGACCCTACATGGTAAAAAAGTTGGTTCAACTTAAAAAAGTAAGTTACCTGGTTGCCTTAACATTTTATTTGATTGAATTGAGTGAATTCAACTTAAAAAAATTAGTTGACACAACCATTTTTTCACACCCTTTTGTATAATATACACCTCTTTAAATGATATTTTTTTGTAAGTTAAATGAACTTAAAATTAAGGTAACTTGCTGTTTATGTTTATTTATTTTTATTCAGTTCTATTGAAAGTAATGAAACTTTTTTAAGTAATGTATCTTTCTATCGAAATCCCCTAGAGACATTTCAGACTAAAACAGGGTTAATGTAATTCTCAGTGATAGACAAAGAACGTTTATTTTGGACGACAGCCTGAATTTTTGATAGGCGACATTAGCCAATGATTGTTTTTTGTCCATTAGAGCGTGTAGAAATAAATTACATGACATCAGTTGATAGTTTCATAATTGAAAAGTAAATTTGCAACATTTTTAACATTAACAGTACGTTTATGGCCGAAAGGAAGATCTTTGGAAACCATGCTGAACATCTGTTCCTAATGAATATTCACGTATATAAACTTATTATGGAGACAATGTCTGCATCCGTGTGCCCTGTAAAGCATAGGCCCTTCCAGCTATCAGTGGCGTTTAATCATTTAATTGTGTTCTCGGCCTGTTTACAACCCCTGGACACGCACGCTCCATTATTGGTTTGCTCGTGGAGAAGAATCACCGGTTTCATCGGATTTACGCCGCGTGTGCTCGACTGTGTGGTGTTTGTTCCAGAGCAAGCTGTTCAAAACATGCCTACGTTTGATTAAAACATGGATGTGCATTTACTGTGAGTGACAGCTGGATGCGAGCTTCGGGGAATAGCTCAGAAAAGGACTTCATTTAGTGGAAGTCGCACGCATACACGTTTTATAGATGGACAATCGCTTGTCTCTCAAAGACCAGCGGTCGGAGCGTGGAGGCACAACGCCTTGTCGTAACCACGGCGACTGCTCCAAAAGGGACGTCTCACACCAAGCGTGATTGATGACTGATAGAAGATGATTGATGGTTTAAATGCAGGCGTGTGGGTGCACGTGTTTGTGTGAGCAATAAAAGGAGAAAAGCAGAGCTTTGTGCAGCTGTCATGATGTGTTAGTAGAGGCAGGGACTGACACGCTCTTTGACCTGAGATGCTATGAGGTTAAACCGAAGATGTTACATGTGGATGAAAGTTTGTGATTTAATCGTTTTTGTCATTTACTGATGGTTTAAAGGGAATTTTACAGAAGAGATTTGGGCAAAATGAGGTGTTGCCTGTCTGTGCATGTGTACAATTTGTCCTACTTGAGGTCTTGTGGGCAAGCAACATGTCAGACTGCATGGTACTGTACTGCACAATCAGTAATCTCTTGCTGTGCATGACGTCATTGAAAAGGCGGAACTAGGTTGGGGTTTATTTATTTAATTAATGTCATTTATTTTTGGGTGATGGTAATATCGCCCCATGATTAATGGTCATCAAACGGCAAACGGCCATGCAATAGCGCCAATATCAGTAAATTCAGGAATGGAGTATTACAGCAGCTGATCCTATGGCAATCTAGGTTGTGTTATGATGCTTTTTAATCCAGATTTTCCAAATGTCGCCAAGCACAAATATTTCAGGCGAAAACAACCAAATAACAAATGAAAAGGATTTCAAGCAGCATATTATCGTATTTTTAAAATGGCACAAAACAAATGGCAACACTTTTACTTGAAGCGGTGTTTATAAGACTGACATGACACCTCATAATCATGACATGACACGTGTCATGAACATAAAGGAGATTTTATGCACATTTATGACAACTGTCATTATGTGTCATTTGCTCAGTTATGTCATTTTTAATGCAAAGATGACATTGTTTGAGATGTCTTTGTTATGAAGATATGACATAAACCAATACATCATAACTTGTCAGACATTTTATAAGCATCATAATTTAGGCGCTGCCACTGAAAATGCTTTGTCTCATCTGTTCTTACACCTAGACAATGGAACATCAAGAAGCATCTGATTGGACAACCTCAATGATCTAGCCTGAGTATGGACATGTAGCATGTAGTCATTAAGTGTTAATACCAACAGACATGCGAGAAAATAATAAACAGACATGCGAGAAAATATATTTAGCTTTATGTTATGCACACTACATAAAAAACTGACAACTAACAGAACTATTTGACAGTGTATTAACACCTAATGATATTTTAATGACCAATTTAATTTGTATCACTGTGGCTGATGTCAAGAAAAATATTCATGATGCTGTTATAAAACTATTTGACAGAGTATTAACACTTAATGACATTTTAATGACGAATTATATTTGTACCACTGTAGTCGAGGTCAAGAAAAATATTCATGATGCTGTTATAAAACTATTTGACAGAGTAATGACATTTTAATAACAAATTATATTTGTACCACTGTAGTCGAGGTCAAGAAAATATTCATGATGCTGTTATAAAACTATTTGACAGAGTATTAACACTTAATTACATTTTAATGAAAAATTATATTTGTACCACTGTAGTCGAGGTCAAGAAAAATATTAATAATGTTGTTATAAAACTATTTGACATAGTATTAACACTTGATGACGTTTTAATGACAAATTTTATTTATACCACTGTAGTTGAGGTAAAGAAAAATATTCATGATGTTGTTATAAAACTATTTGACAGAGTATTAACACTTGATGACATTTTAATGACAAATTGTATTTGTAGTACTGTAGTTGAGGTCAAGAAAAATATTCATGATGTTGTTATAAAACTATTTGACAGAGTATTAACACTTGATGACATTTTAATGACAAATTATATTTGTACCACTGTAGTCGAGGTCAAGAAAATATTCATGATGCTGTTATAAAACTATTTGACAGAGTATTAACACTTAATTACATTTTAATGAAAAATTATATTTGTACCACTGTAGTCGAGGTCAAGAAAAATATTCATGATGCTGTTATAAAACTATATGACAGAGTATTAACACTTAATGACATTTTAATGTCAAATTATATTTGTACCACTGTAGTTGAGGTCAAGAAAAATATTCATGATGCTGTTATAAACTATTTGACAGAGTATTAACACTTAATGACATTTTAATGTCAAATTATATTTGTACCACTGTAGTTGAGGTCAAGAAAAATATTCATGATGCTGTTATAAACTATTTGACAGAGTATTAACACTTAATAACATTTTAATTACAAATTTAATTTGTTCCACTGTTGTTAAGGTCAAGAAAAATATTTATGATGTTGTTATTAAACTATTTGACAGAGTATTCACACTTAATAACATTTTAATTACAAATTTAATTTGTACCACTCTAGTTAAGGTCAAGAAAAATATTCATGATGTTGTTATAAAACTATTTGACAGAGTATTTACACTTAATAACATTTTAATTACAAATTTAATTTGTTCCACTGTTGTTAAGGTCAAGAAAAATATTCATGATGCTGTTATAAAACTATTTGACAGAGTATTCACACTTAATAACATTTTAATTACAAATTTAATTTGTACCACTGTAGTTAAGGTCAAGAAAAATATTCATGATGCTGTTATAAAACTATTTGACAGAGTATTAACACTTAATTATATTTTAATGACAAATTATATTTGTACCACTGTAGTTGAGGTCAAGAAAAATATTCATGATGTTGTTATAAAAACTATTTGACAGAGTATTAACACTTGATCACATTTTAATGACAAATTCAATTTCTACCACTGTAGTTGAGGTCAAGAAAAATATTCATGATGCTGTTATAAACTATTTGACAGAGTATTAACACTTAATGACATTTTAATGACAAATTCAATTTGTACCACTGTAGTTGAGGTCAAGAAAAATATTAATGATGCTGTTATAAAACTATTTGACAGAGTATTAACACTTAATAACATTTTAATTACAAATTATATTTGTACCACTGTAGTTAGGGTCAAGATAAATATTCATGATGCTGTTATAAAACTATTTGACAGAGTATTAACACTTAATGACATTTTAATGACAAATTCAATTTGTACCACTGTAGTTGAGGTCAAGAAAAATATTAATGACGCTGTTATAAATCTATATGACAGAATATTAACACTTGATGACATTTTAATTACAAATTATATTTGTACCACTGTAGTTGAGGTCAAGAAAAATATTCATGATGTTGTTATAAAACTATATGACAGAGTATTAACACTTAATAACATTTTAATTACAAATTTAATTTGTTCCACTGTTGTTAAGGTCAAGAAAAATATTCATGATGTTGTTATAAAACTATTTGACAGAGTATTAACACTTGATGATATTTTAATGACAAATTTTATTTATACCACTGTAGTTGAGGTCAAGAAAAATATTAATGATGCTGTTATAAAACTATTTGACAGAGTATTAACACTTAATAACATTTTAATTACAAATTATATTTGTACCACTGTAGTTAGGGTCAAGATAAATATTCATGATGCTGTTATAAAACTATTTGACAGAGTATTAACACTTAATGACATTTTAATGACAAATTCAATTTGTACCACTGTAGTTGAGGTCAAGAAAAATATTAATGACGCTGTTATAAATCTATATGACAGAATATTAACACTTGATGACATTTTAATTACAAATTATATTTGTACCACTGTAGTTGAGGTCAAGAAAAATATTCATGATGCTGTTATAAACTATTTGACAGAGTATTAACACTTAATGACATTTTAATGACAAATTAAATTTGTACCACTGTAGTTGAGGTCAAGAAAAATATTCATGATGCTGTTATAAACTATTTGACAGAGTATTAACACTTAATAACATTTTAATTACAAATTTAATTTGTACCACTCTAGTTAAGGTCAAGAAAAATATTCATGATGTTGTTATAAAACTATTTGACAGAGTATTAACACTCGATGACATTTTAATGACAAAGTTTATTTGTATCACTGTAGTTAAGGTCAAGAAAAATATTCATGATGCTGTTATAAAACTATTTGACAGAGTATTAACACTTAATTATATTTTAATGACAAATTATATTTGTACCACTGTAGTTGAGGTCAAGAAAAATATTCATGATGTTGTTATAAAACTATTTGACAGAGTATTAACACTTGATCACATTTTAATGACAAATTCAATTTCTACCACTGTAGTTGAGGTCAAGAAAAATATTCATGATGCTGTTATAAAACTATATGACAGAGTATTAACACTTAATTATATTTTAATGACAAATTATATTTGTACCACTGTAGTTGAGGTCAAGAAAAATATTCATGATGTTGTTATAAAACTATATGACAGAGTATTAACACTTAATAACATTTTAATTACAAATTTAATTTGTTCCACTGTTGTTAAGGTCAAGAAAAATATTCATGATGTTGTTATAAAACTATTTGACAGAGTATTAACACTTGATGATATTTTAATGACAAATTTTATTTATACCACTGTAGTTGAGGTCAAGAAAAATATTCATGATGTTGTTATAAAACTATTTGACAGAGTATTAACACTCGATGACATTTTAATGACAAAGTTTATTTGTATCACTGTAGTTAAGGTCAAGAAAAATATTCATGATGCTGTTATAAAACTATATGACAGAGTATTAACACTTAATGACATTTTAATGTCAAATTAAATTTGTACCACTGTAGTTGAGGTCAAGAAAAATATTCATGATGCTGTTATAAACTATTTGACAGAGTATTAACACTTAATAACATTTTAATTACAAATTTAATTTGTTCCACTGTTGTTAAGGTCAAGAAAAATATTCATGATGTTGTTATAAAACTATTTGACAGAGTATTAACACTTGATGACATTTTAATGACAAATTGTATTTGTACCACTGTAGTTGAGGTCAAGAAAAATATTCATGATGCTGTTATAAAACTATATGACAGAGTATTAACACTTGATGACATTTTAATGACAAATTGTATTTGTACCACTGTAGTTGAGGTCAAGAAAAATATTCATGATGCTGTTATAAACTATTTGACAGAGTATTAACACTTAATGACATTTTAATGACAAATTAAATTTGTACCACTGTAGTTGAGGTCAAGAAAAATATTCATGATGCTGTTATAAACTATTTGACAGAGTATTAACACTTAATAACATTTTAATTACAAATTTAATTTGTTCCACTGTTGTTAAGGTCAAGAAAAATATTTATGATGTTGTTATAAAACTATTTGACAGAGTATTCACACTTAATAACATTTTAATTACAAATTTAATTTGTACCACTCTAGTTAAGGTCAAGAAAAATATTCATGATGTTGTTATAAAACTATTTGACAGAGTATTTACACTTAATAACATTTTAATTACAAATTTAATTTGTTCCACTGTTGTTAAGGTCAAGAAAAATATTCATGATGCTGTTATAAACTATTTGACAGAGTATTAACACTTAATAACATTTTAATGACAAATTCAATTTGTACCACTGTAGTTAAGGTCAAGAAAAATATTAATGATGCTGTTATAAAACTATTTGACAGAGTATTAACACTTAATGACATTTTAATGACAAATTCAATTTGTACCACTGTAGTTGAGGTCAAGAAAAATATTAATGACGCTGTTATAAATCTATATGACAGAATATTAACACTTGATGACATTTTAATTACAAATTATATTTGTACCACTGTAGTTGAGGTCAAGAAAAATATTCATGATGCTGTTATAAACTATTTGACAGAGTATTAACACTTAATGACATTTTAATGACAAATTAAATTTGTACCACTGTAGTTGAGGTCAAGAAAAATATTCATGATGCTGTTATAAACTATTTGACAGAGTATTAACACTTAATGACATTTTAATGACAAATTTTATTTGTATCACTGTAGCTGAGGTCAAGAAAAATATTCATGATGTTGTTATAAAACTATTTAACAGAGTATTAACACTTAATGACATTTTAATTACGAATTCAATTTGTACCACTGTAGTTGAAGTCAAAAAAAATGTCGGACTTATGAACACCCCTTAAGTAAAGTGTTACCAACAAATCCAAGAAATATTACCATTGTGAAAGAAACAGGAGAAACTACTGCCATTAGAATTGAGGAAAACTCCCAGGACATCACAGGAAAGCAAAAAAAAGTCCTTCATCAAACAGACTATTTTCTTTGTCTGACCTCTTGTCTAATTAAGCATAAATGGCCTATTTATTGTTATATTAAAGGAATAGTCTACTCATTTTCAATATTAAAATATGTTATTACCTTAACTAAGAATTGTTGATACATCCCTCTATCATCTGTGTGCGTGCACGTAAGCGCTGGAGCGCGCTGCGATGCTTCGATAGCATTTAGCTTAGCCCCATTCATTCAATTGTACCATTTAGAGATAAAGTTAGAAGTGACCAAACACATCAACGTTTTTCCTATTTAAGACGAGTAGTTATGCGACCAGGTTTGGTGGTGCAAAATGAAACGTAGCGCTTTTCTAAGCGTATTTAGGAGGGGAACTGTGGTTTACGGCGTGATAGCACTTTTGGGAGTGCTTCGACTCGGCGCAGTAACACCCTCCCTCTCCCATTACGAGAGTGAGAAGGGGAGCGGACTTTTCAGGTGAGCCGATGTACTCCCAAAAGTGCTATTATGCCATAAAATATAGTTCCTCTTTTAAATCCGCTTAGAAAAGCGCTACGTTTTATTTTGTACCACCAAACTTGCTCGTATAACTACTCGTCTTAAATAGGAAAAACGTTGATGTGTTTGGTCACTTCTAACTTTATCTCTAAATGGTACAATTGAATGAATGGGGCTAAGCTAAATGCTATCGAAGCGTCAAAGCGCGCTCCAGCGCTTGCGTGCACCACGCAGATGATGGATGGATGTATCAACAACTCTTGGTTGAGGTAATAACATATTTTGTTATTGAAGATGAGTAGACTATTCCTTTAAGAGTATGTTGTCCATTGCGTTTTTTCTATTAAATTTTATTATTATAAACAAGTGTTGCATGTCTGGCATAATGAAGGAATGCATTCTGGCATGTAAAGTTCAGCTTATGTAATTGTTTTATTAAGTTTCTGTTACAGAGGCCAGCTTGTCAGCTTGAGCTGTGCAGTAAAAATAAACCTCACTTCCCAACCTAAAGAAGTGCTCTAGCCACAGATGTAAGAGCTCATACCCTTTATCGTCCTTGCTAGAGCGTCCGACTCTCATGCCAGACCAGAGCGGTTTGAATCTTGCTCAGGGCAGTTGCGAGTAGGACTGGTTACATTTCTATACATATTTTATTTCAACAGTTACAAGAAATAGCTTAATACCCTGAATAATCAATATAAGCCTGTGGTTCATGATTTATTTAGTATAAATAGAAGTATTTGAAGAGCATATATAAAACAATTAAACAACTAAAAATGGAAATTTCATTGATTATCACAAACTTCATAAAAAGATTTCAGGAGGCTTAGCACTAGTATTATGAAAGTAAGGTCGGTCTATTTTAAAATCTGCTGTGAGATGGTTATAATGAGACTTCCAGACATCCTGCAATGTTCTCCAGGAGCCCAGCATGGCAGCACCTTCAGACTGAACAGCACACAGAACGCGGTAATTGGGCCGCAGTCAGCTTCACAAGCCGCGTGCGAAAATCTTCTATAGTATACGTGATGACCATTGAGGACTAATGGGGATATTAAATATGATTCATTTCAATTACTCACTGCTGCTAAAGGAATTAGCATCTTTTATAGCACGCCGCCAAAGCCACGGAGGAAGAGCCTAACAGCGCTTAAGAGCCTTGCAGATCAAAGAACACCTATGTGAATACAAATGATCATTTATATGTATGAATAAGAATGAAATATTGATATTTTCCGCGGAGAGATTTTGTGAGCTCTATTGCCCGGCCACTTTGAAGATGGTGTCTTTCAAACAACCGCTTTGATTGGTCGGACTGCGCAAGCGTGAAGGGGTGCCGGTCTCACGGCGTCGCTCTATCAGCTGTGAAAAACAACATTCGCATCCTTGAGCAGTCAGTGTGTCGGCTTCAAACAGTCTTAAACATCACACATACAAAGAGCATGGGGCAGGTATGTGTGCACATACAGATACGGCTGCATTTTTCAATAGTTTCCCCTTGAATGCCTTTTATAAATAACATGCTGTATACATACACACAGAGGCAACAATTTGTGCATAGAAAAAAAACTTGACTTTTTCGTATACATCCATTCAATGAAATTCCACATGCATGCTTTGTTTTGTTCGTTTCAATCAATTGCGTATTGCTGCAGGTGAATAATCTGAAACAGCTAACCATAAGCGGGAGGTAAGCAAATAGTGCATATATGTATTTAAACTACAGAAGGCTGCTGAATTACCCGATTGAGAGAATGAAAGAGTACAGGAGAAAGAAAGCAGCGTGGAGGCTGTGATGGGAGCGTATGGTAGTGATGTTGGGAGAACAGAAGATTTTCATTGATCATTGTGTTGATGAACAGGAAACAGAAGCCTGCAGTCATCTGTTCTTGCCTTCACTTTATTTATTTCTTAGTTTAGAGCTGTTTCCTTTATTCTTGTGGAACTGAAGAATGGAAAATAGTTTGACTCTGTACAAACAGCTTGATTGTTTCCGTGAAGGAAATTAAAGAAGCAATTCAGCTGCGAAGTGCATTCTTGTGTGTGTTTGTTATAAACTCAACTAACATAACATAAATACAGGTTGTGTTTGTTTTGATGGGCAGATTGGGTAGAAAAGAATAGATCTCTTTATTTTTAAGCAGAACACAAGGACTACATCCGAAAGCCTTGTTTTATACACAAGTTATGGAAAATACACAGAAAAATGTGTCTGGGATTTGTCTGGGGATCGTTTGATTTTGGTTCATTCACAATGCACATCCAGTAAAGATACAGCCGACGGTGAAGTAGGTAGTGCTCAAACATACGATGAAGTTGCATTCTCGGCAATCCCAGCTCAAGTTCCTTTGCCGATTCTGTACCCTTCTCTCCAACCTGCACTTTCTGTCCTCTTCTTACACTATCTATCAAATAAAGGCAAAACGGTCAAAAAAAACAACACGTGATGTTTATTGTGTTTGTGATCATGCACTTGGTGGAGTTTATCCACAGTGTCTTAGTTTGCTTGTTATTTGCAATTTTTCTCTTTTTTCTGAGAATACACTCACATGCATTAATTTCGTGATTCAATGTGAAACTAGCAAATTACATGCTACTTTATTCTATTATGCTGGCGAACGATCTCAGTTTCAGCACAGAGAGTGATAAGCTGATCTTTGCTTCATTTCAGTTTGCAGACATTTCTCGTTGTGAATGTTGATCTGCATTTAAAGGTCCACTGCGTAGATTTTAAGCAGCACCTAGTGGTGAGATTGTGAATTGCAATAGGGATGTCCCGATCCGATCACGTGATCGGAAATCGGCCCCGATCACGTGGTTTCAGACTCGATCGGAATCGGACGTTACCTTCCGATCAGGACTCGGATACATATGCAGGGTTTAAATTGGGCCAGGACCGCACACATACTGAAGGTCTCGCTCTGCTCTGCACCAGTGCGTGTGAAGTGACGCGAATAATGACGTGTTTTCAGGCTTCACACACTCGTGCATGCGTGAAAAAAGCGTGTTTTTACCGCTCATTTAAACGACGCGTCGATCGTTTATGTCACTATGTGCTCAGTTAATCTTTATCAGTACGCAGCTCCGTGTCTCACTCAGAACCTCAAGAACGCGCATTCGCACCGGAGGATCACATTACACATTGTAGAGATGAGAGATAGAGAGAGAGGTAAGAATGGTGCACACGTCAAAAAAAAACTTAATAGAAGTCTAGAAACAAAGTATTAAAGTATGTCTAGCCATGTCATTCATCTTATGACAATACGTTAACTAGATAACTGGATACAACTTATTGTATAGTTTAATAATGTATTTTGATTACACAAATCAATTACGACCTAACTATAGTGATTGTTTAACTAACTGATTTATAAGACATAGCCTATTGTTGAATAAGTATGTTGTTTTTCTTGAGTCTTGAGTCTTTTTGAGTAGCCTATCTTATGCCTAGAATTAGTCAAGGAGGTTGAGTCTTATAACTTCCTTCAAAGTTTGATCAATTTTGCATAATGACTTGTGCAACAAATGCATATAGGGTGTCAGACTCATAGATTTCCATAATTTAAAGTTCAGTTTTTAAAGTTTGGGTCAACCTGTGGCACAGCTTTAAAGCTGAAACTTATAAAACCCTATCAGAGGTCCAAAATGTCATTGAAACACACCAGTGGCTTTGCTGTCATCAGGATTAAACATGTTACCCCTCAAACCCTCCCTCCTAACAGAGCACCCCCACAAAACAAACCCCAATTTAACCCCTGAACATATATACTATATTCTCATTATTTTTTAACACATCTATAGTTATGTGCTGGCACAGAGTTAGACTCTTTTGACTCCACACAGAAACAGCAATGCGTGCCACATGACATAAGGAACATCCTGGTTCTGTTTTTTCGCTCTTCTTTATTCTTTTTTTATGTATTATAGAAGTATCGGATCGGGACTCGGCAGATACTCAAAATCAAATGACTCGGACTCAAGGGCAAAAAAACCTGATCGGGACATCCCTAAATTGCAACCAATGGCTCAGTCCACAGCTCACTGCTCGCTTTTGAAATACATGGTGACGCTACGATAGCCACCACAGGACATCGTCTGAGACGAAATGCACTCTGTAAAGCAGTTTAAGGGGACATGTCATGAAAATCTGACTTTTTCCATGTTTTAGTGCTAAAATTGGGTCCCCAGTGCTTCTATCAACCTTGAAAATGTGAAAAAGAACAAACTAGTAACTTAGTTTTAGTAAACCATTCTCTAAAAAACAACCCAGTCTCACCCCATGTCGTCAATAATTGACGACACTTGACCGTTCGTCGGTGTGTGGCGCGGGGGGTGTGCCTTTCGCGTCATTTTTTGACGAGCTGGGGACTTCAATGCTGTTGCGTCCGTTGCATTCTCTTCTCTTATTTTCTTGCCATTTTCGCGTCGGTTTAGGGTTAGATTTACATAATGACATCCCTACCCAAACCTAACTCTAACCCCAACGCCAGGTGACAACTGTTTCTAACCCCAACGCCAGGTGACAACTGTTTAATTTCGCGTACACTGTTTAATTTCGCGTACACTGTTTAATTTTGCGTAATCTAACCCTAAACCGACGCGAAAATGGTAAGAAAATAGGAAAGAGAATGCAACGGACTTAATAGTATTGAAGTCCCCAGTTCGTCAAAAAATGACGCGAAAGGTATACCCTCCGCGTCACATATTGACGAATGGTCAAGTGTCGTCAAATATTGACGACATGGGGTGAGACTGTGTTAAAAAAGTAGGTGATTGACATTTGGATCCCCTTGTGATGTCAAAAGGGGATCTTATTATAATAATACCTCCCCTTAATCTGCACTATCCAACCACGGCACTGTCATTTAGTGCAGAGAGAAAATAATTGACAGCACAATTAAGTTTCAATTTTAACAAACCACAATCATGGCAATCAGTGTTTGCATTTCATCAGCTCATTTGCATTTTAAAGGACACACCCAAAACCATTTGGGCACATTTTTGCTCAGCCTCACACCTACATAGAGGCAATTTTCTTATAATAAATATAAAAGCTACAATAAATTATTTATAATAACACCAAATATTTATTTTACATTTTTAAAAGCCTTGTGAAATGTCACCTTTATGATTGGTCCACCCAAGAATAAATATAATCCCATTCTGTCATGTTGTTGCTGTATGCTTTAATTGTCACTGTGAAATGTAGCTCTTGCTATAAAAGACACATTGCAATATATTGACCAAAAGAGAAACAAAAATGGTTCATGAAATCATTGAATTATGTTTAAAGATGACTACTGGGTTCCCGTCTAATTCGATTTTGTATAAGGCAGACAATAAAAGGTCTCTTATTATGGATGATGATACACTTGGGCAGCATCTTTCTACTAAGTGCTAAATATTCACATAATGCTGGAGGCATTGATGCCTTTGTAGACAGTGAAAGTATTGACATTTTAGTCATGTACACCTTGTACATTGTGAAATAAAACAACATTTCACCGGAACCAATGTGCTACACAGGAAAATATATAACTGTATTTATAATTAACAGTTTTAGATTGATAAAGTTACCAAAGTAGCTAACAAGCTAGTAAGTGTGACACTAGCATTATAACAGCCTTAACACTGCATGGAAGCGTAACAAGGTCACGCCATTTTTGGCATATTCCTGTAGGTTTAGTAAAACATGTATCTATTTCATGGGGAAGTGTTGTGATTTTTGTACTGGTAGCGTCAACAAACAGAACTGCAATACAATTTTCTGAACACTCAGTGTTGCTGTGTCGTGTCACAAAAGGGGCAATTTCAGAGAAATTAACCTACAGTACAGTATAAGTGGCTTACTTAAAGTTGTCTTGGCATATTAAGAAGAAAACATTTTAATATCATAGCATTTGAAGACTGCATTTGCCAAGAAAAATCACCATAATCTCTAGAGTACTGCAAGAGCATTCATCTTTTTGTAATGTGGGTAGTGCTAATCACTATGAGTTGACATAGCTGTGTCACATCTTTAAAACCAGAGAAAATCAACAATGTGCTTCTGCTTGACAGGATCAGACTCACGAACATCCAGCAATGTTTTTTCTCTGTCTCAGAGAAAATGTTTTTTGAATTTATTATCTTTTCTTTTTTTTGACACCAGATCAAACAACACCTTGTGCTTTCAAAAGAAACATGTATGTTTGTTCACTTGTGAAGTGTATGGATGTGTTTGTGTGTGTGCATGCGTTTGTGTGTATAAAGGAAAAGTATTAATTTTCATTAAAAGTGTTGCATGAAAACAAGCTCTAGCCACATATCACGTTTTATTATAGATGAGGTTTTTTGTTTCTTTTTCACTGAAAGACGCTCATAGCTTTTAGTGCCTTGAGATTCCTGATCTGCCCCTTCTGTAACCTTGATAAAAAATCCTGATAGGTTTTTAATTAAGTTTTTAATAAAAATTAAGCTTTTTTGTAAAGCTTAACTGTCTGATTTAGATGAAATTTCTCCTGTTTTTCATCTTGTTTGACCTTCATCTGGACAATGAGCAAAGCATCACTGAACCGCTTCATAAACAAAAAGGTTTCAGCAGTTGAGTGGCTTAAAAGGCAGTGAGCTTTAGTGATGCAAATGGGGTACATGAAGTACATTCATCTGTGCTGTAATTGATCAGCAGCAGGCTCTTAAACTTCTTTCAGATGAGAATATAGAATACATACAAAGAAAAATGGGTTATTTTATATTTCAAATATAACATTTTAAATAGTAGAAAGTCAGCTCTAGTCATGGTGGCTAGTCATGCATGTAAAATCAAGTCTTATGTTAACTAATGTAGGGGAAAGCAGGGGGCAAAAGTAAATTTTTTCAGAAAAAGTTTCAGTCCATAGATAAGTCCATACATACCTTTCTCATCTCCGTGCGTGCTGTAACTTTGTCTGACGCAGCCCCCGCTAGCTTAGCTTAGCACAAAGTCTGGAAGTAAATGGCTTCAGCTAGTATACTGCTCCAAATAAGTGACAAAATAACGAATTTTTTTTCCTATTTATGTGTTGTGATTTATATAGTCACACCGTGTACAAATAACAAGGTCATATGAGACACAGCCATCTTTTAACAGTATACATACTGGGAACTATATTCTCAGAAGGCAAAGCACTGCTACTTGGGCGGAGTGATTTGCACAAGAGATTTGTTAAAAGATCGCTGCGTCTCATATGACCTTGTTATTTGTACTGTGTGACTATACAAATCATAACACATAAATAGGAAAATGTTTGCATTATTTTGTCACTTATTGGGAGCAGTTTGCTAGCTGGAGCCATTCACTTCCAGTCTTTGTGCTAAGCTAAGCTAGCGGGGGCTGCGTCAGACAGAGTTACAGCACGCACGGAGATGAGAAAGGTATGTATGGACTTATCTAACTCTGGGGGATACGGTGAATAAGGTAAATTCCCAAAATGTGGGCGTGTTCCTTTAATTTTAAAAGATAATGTTATAGACAGAGATATATTTTTGCTGCGGTCAATAACTCACAAGTGTGGTCTATCAATACAAGGTAAAATGTTTAAAAATGTAAAACGACTTCAGTATAATTTCACTTAAACATAAGTAGTGAATTGTTACTTTTGACCCCACCTGCAGGGACGAAAGTAACACAACAATACAAGATAGATTTTAGTGTTACACTTGTTTTTATTAAATATACATGACTATGACTTTGTTAATTATGTAACTGCAAACATATTTTGTATTTTATCTTTGTAAAAAATAATGAAATTACATTTTAATTTTCAGTTTTATCAAATGTTTCAAAAGCAACCAACAGTACAAACTTAAATTGTTGAGAATAAAATATTTTATATAAAACAGTTTGAACACACTATAAATGAAATTAAATCAAATTAGAATAATATCATTTTTCAACATATACAACAGTATTAGAAGCGGGACAAAAGTAACAAGTGTCTCCTCTCATTTAAACTTGATTTATTTTGAAAAACTCTGAGAAGTGAAACTCCAGGATGTGTTAGAGCTCATCCCCTTTCAACCACATTCACTGGTATTCGAAAACGCATTCGTCTGGATTGCTTTAGATGGCCATATGGCCACGGGCAGCCACATAAGACCACCTACTCTCTGCCTATTGATCTAATAATGTGTGATGTACTGAGTCCAGTGTTTTTACATCAGACTCGACTTCTAACGCGAACACACATCTTTAGGTTTTCATTGATAAAAGTGAAGCGGCTGCTCTTCGCCTCTTTTATTTTTATAACACGAAAGCGTTAACACCAAGATCCATGTTTAGAAGGATCTGCAAAAACAACTAAACACGCTGTATTGTGCATGCCAGGCCAGTAGATGGCGATGTTACTTTGTAAAGAAATTCTACACACCTCCACAGAGTGATAAATTCAAACAATCAAGATGGCAAAAGCAACTTAGAGGATGAGGTAGATTTAGGCCCTGTCCCAAATGGCCCACTTCATGTGGACTTTCGCACGTTACCAACCCAGAAGTCCTTGCGAAAGAGCAATCAGACCAATCAGACCAATCAGACCAATCAGACGACGGAAGGGAGGAGCTTACACTGACGGGCAACTTCTCTAGCTATTTCCGGTGTGACGCTCGAGTCTGTCCCAAAATACGACTCCGTTGCACCCACGTGGACTCGCATTAAGGGTCCCTTAAGTCTGGACTACGTGATGTCATCAAAGTGTAGACTCTGAGGAGGACCACAAGTCCGGAGTGTGCCATTTGGGACAGGACCATACTATTATAAGTGACCATGGACTATAAAGCGGCAACATTTTATAAACTTTGTTGAAAAGGCATTAATAAACTTAGAATCTTGAGTGGCACAAACCCAACCCATTCTCACCCCATGGCGTCAATATTTGACGCACTTGACCATGCGTCAATATGTGATGCGGAGGGTTACCTTTCGCGTCATTTTTTGATGAACTGGGGCTTCAATACTATTACGTCCGTTGCATTCTCTTTCCTATTTTCTTACCATTTTCGCGTCGGTTTAGGGTTAGATTACGCGAAATTAAACAGTTGTCACCTAGATTGGGGTTAGAGTTAGGTACGACAGTTGTCACCTGGCGTTGGGGTTAGAGTTAGGTTTGGGTAGGGATGTCATTATGTAAATCTAACCCTAAACCGACGCGAAAATGGTAAGAAAATAGGAAAGAGAATGCAACGGACGTAATAGTATTGAAGTCCCCAGTTCGTCAAAAAATGATGCGAAAGGTAACCCTCCGCGTCACATATTGACGCATGGTCAAGTGCATCAAATATTGACGCCATGGGGTGAGAATGGGTTGCACAAACACAGTCCTTCAAGTACTAAAGCATTCCTGTAGACTAAACACATACTAACCATTTACACAGATTTACACGGAAATGATGACGCTGTTATTTTCAAAAACCTCACAAAAGTTTGCATTTTCAGGACACGAAAATGCAGTTGTCGTGTAACCAAACAGACAAAATGCATAAAAAGTTATGTTTTGGTTGAAATGTAGTTTTGTAAATGGCCCCTTATATAGCAATACTAAATATTGTGATGGTCTGTTTATTGTCACTATGCCTCCTTTCTTAAGGTTTTTTGGTCTGCCACTCGAATTTACAAGATGACTTTCACATCAATCAAATGAGCAAAACTTTATCGACACTCAGTATCAAGTGTGCACCAAAAAGATATATGAGTGTTATACAGGGTGCGATTTGTGAAAAAAACAGAGGGGGGGATGTTTTCATAGGGGTCGATTTCGGCGACGGTGGGTACCCACCATATTTCGTCATGAGTCATTTTGTACCCACCACTAGTTTTAACTTTTTTGACTGTTTTCAGTGGTTATGAAGAGCAATATGAGAGAGAAATTTGGTAATCATTGTCCGACCTAAACAAAAATCCATTATAATATTATTATTATTTTTTATATATTTCTAATTAAAATATTTCTAATATTCAGAAATGCTCTCTCCGCTCACGAGCTCTGATTGGAACAAACCCGAACCTCACTGTCTGCTTAACTTGCGCAGAAACATAAAAATATAACCAGCTTTTCAAAATGGTTTTAAAACTAAACATTTATACTATTTTAGCACAAATTATGAGCTTATTGACGATTTTTTTATAATTCTTAACATAATGCGTCTCTGTCCACAGCACATTTCAAAACATTTTAATTCATAAAAATAAATCATGAGAACATGAACTCATCACTGCATTTGCAGGAATTGTAAAATCTTTTTTCTTATTAACTCATGAAGCAGCCTAACGCAATATTTTTACTCTAATAGTTTATCTTTCCCCACACATATGAGCTGTGATCATGCACAACGAAAAAACACGCAAGAATTAAATCTTGAATGGCAAAACTATATATATGTTAAACATTAAACATAAATATGAACAATGTATTGATTGCAAAGTTAAACCATTACAGTAGAAACTGTTTTAATGCTGCTTTTAAAGTAATAACATTAACTTTACACCGCGATGCTGAGCTACAGTGAAATGATAGAAAAGTCAGATGCATTATGTGTTACTCACTTAGCCTCATTTGCGCAAACTGGACGCACCCGCGCCTCGCTAAACGCCTCATCGGCATTTATCATGTGTAACTTCGGCCATTCTCAGTGGTGTGACTTGGACACTAACTCTGCTTGTCATCATAAACAGATAATCAGATTGTGATGTTTATTCCCGCTTTATTAATATGCGGCTGAATATGCTGCATTTCATCGTTTCGACACACAGCTCCATAACCATCTCGCAAGTGTTGATAGGCTGGTGTAACCGGATCTGTAACCAATCAGATAGCGCCGTGGGCGGGACATTGATCAAGTCTTCAGAGTGGTGAATACAGAGAGGCTGCGCGCGGCAGCTGTATCAGAGCCAGCCAAAGCAGCGCATTTTAAAACAAAATTGACTTTAATCAAACCACGGATCCGTGATAAGTTTTGTGATCCGTCTCGCCACTAGTAGCACTGATCACTTTGAGGGGGGGATAAATTTATCCCCACCGGGGATAAAAATAATTAAGCAGAGGCAGGGATACATTGACCAGAAAGGGGGAAATCCCACGCATCCCCCCCGGCAAATCGCACCCTGGTGTTATATATGATGCTGTACAGTATGTGTGTTAACCTTACCACTGAAGAAAGGGGCGCTTGCCAACACACTTGGTCTAAAAGTCCACAAACACACACGACACACACATACAAGCGCAAACAAGTTATTTCACTGATCTTGCCTTGAGGTCCGTTCATGTTTGGCACAGGTACACAGGTTACATCCTTGTTTGCATATGCGTGCGGGAAAGCCTTTGATGGTGCAGATGTCCAGCTACTTGGTTTGAGCGTGAACCACTAATACACTTTCATGTTAACAAGCATGTTTCTTCAACAGCTCTTACCTCTAATGAGGCTGTGAAACCTTTATCTTAATCAGCCTGGATATTTGTACATTTGATTGATCGCCAACTCAAGTACACCAGCACTGTATCAACACACTGTACACGCAGTGCTCATAAAACGCAACTTCCTGGAAGATGGATTTCTTCTATATACTTGCGACTTTCATGGCATATTGAAGGATTTGTCATCTCTGACTACACCAGTTTTTTTCTTCTTATGGAAAAGTTGGCACTCTTTTGTGGGAGGTAAAAAATATGAAAGTCCAAGAATTTATAACACACCTGGACTTCAAGCTGTGCACCTTTTTCTCTCTGAATCTGACAAAATTGTTTAAAGCTCAAAATGTGTGCTATAAAGACAGACAACTTTTAGTCAAAACCATAATCATCTTTCTCTCTTTTACTCTTGTTCAGATGGAGGAAAGGATTATGTTGATGTAAAAAATGCAGAGGTACTTTAGAAAGCAGAAGATGGATAATCTCTGTATAGTTTTGATTCTCTACTGTTATTCTGTCTCAGATTTATTTAGCACAAGTCTGTGAGTTCAGAGAAATGGATGCATCTGTTTGTATCATATAAAAAAAGGGTTAAAATAAGTACCCCAGCTGTCACTTGGGGCATGCAATACCCTTTAAAAAGGTCCTAATATGGACTATTAGGTACAGAAATGTATACAATATGTAAATCTGAAAGACGAAGATGTTGGTGATTCTCGCGAAATGACGCTTATGAGGTGTCATGAAATATTTTGATAAAAAAATAAATGCTATCAAAATAAGAAGCATACAAACATCGCTTCATGTATTATTTTGCACATGATTTCAAATGACATTATACAAACCAATTTCCACATTTAAGGGGAGAATTTTCATTACCCCAATGTGTCCATGACTGGATTTGGGTTATTGATATGGAAATATTTATAATAATAAAAAAGTTGTTTATATATACTATAAACATTTACAGTAAAGAAACATGTGGTATTTGATGATCATTGGTAAATGTAGAAACAATAATAAGGAATATAAATGTGCCCAAGACCAATTTTCTCATCCTCCGCAACAATTTTCAATCATTGTTTAAGCCCTCGAGGAACTAACATTTTCAAAAAAATATTGTTGGAAGGGACATAATTGACTGTGACACTCAAGATGGCTACCAGGTAAGCAGTTCTTATTTTTTCTCTCCAGATAAAAGTTGAAACTAGACAACTTTTTAGTTCTCATTACCGAAACATGAGTTTGTAAATGCATATATTTAATGTAATATCATGTTGCAGTAATGATAATTTTTAATAATGATAATCTAAAAAATTTAAATAATTATATAGGAAATATTTTTTAAATCCTCTAAAAATAATGGCTATAGTAAGTTCAGACCTTACAGAGCCCCCAAGGGAACATGGAGCAAAAATAAAATAAAATTTAGTTTCATGTGCTCACGCAAAACAGAATTTCACGCGAAAGTCTCACATGCGCACATGATAGTTTCACATGAGCACGTGACACCAAACTCCACGTCACCTTAGGGGCTTGGTAAGACCTTAATATGTGCAAAAAAAAGTCTGATGCTGGATACCTTCTAAATTCATGAGAATCACCCATTTGAGGTACTGATAAGCTCCTCTTTGGTTCCAGTATGTACCTCTGAGGTACTAATATGAACTCTTTAAGGGCAAAGCTGTACTTTTTTAAAAGAACAGCCCAAGTGACAGCAGGGGAACATATTGTGACAGTGTAATAAAAAAATAATTATAATATGTAATATAAAAACAAAAATTGA
This sequence comes from Misgurnus anguillicaudatus, assembly GCF_027580225.2. Taxonomy (NCBI): domain Eukaryota; kingdom Metazoa; phylum Chordata; class Actinopteri; order Cypriniformes; family Cobitidae; genus Misgurnus; species Misgurnus anguillicaudatus. The sequence continues at coordinate 14,599,742 of NC_073354.2, forward strand.
CATGCAAATATGCTTCCAGACATGGTATCTGCAAATTTGGTGTACCACTTAAAATATCCCAAAAATGTTTTAGCATTTTTGGAAATTAGAAACAAGAAACGATATATTGCAAAATGAATAGAAAGTTTGAGGATTTTGCTTCATTTCAAGGGCACTGGTAATATAAACAGCTTATAATACTTGCTATGTTAACTTGTTTATACAATGGATACATTTTCCCTGCTGGAATTTAAGCACACATGCACTTTGAAACTTTGAAATTGCTGGAATAACATTAATCATAGGGTTTTGCACAAAACCTGTGAGTGCCGGGAATATTTTCAATTCAATGTTTTACAAAAATGTGTAATATAATTATATATTATGCTGATAACCTCAGAGCAAAGCATTATGTTTGCAAAATGCACTTTCATAAGCAGACTCAAACTTTTGAACCCTTTGAACATCTTGTCAAGGACAGTGTTGCTGAATAAATAGCCACGAGAGCATACGAAAATCGATAATTCAAAAGAATTTCAAAATGCCTGACCATCAGCTGTAAAAATGAGGTCACAGAGAGACTCTGTGTGTAGGATGCAGAACCACTGAGCTTTGAGCCAGCGCTTCAGCCAAACAGAAGCGTGAGGCACAAAGAGTTCATGTACAATTCATTGGACAGAAGTCTCTCATGTTATTTCTGCTTCTGAGGAGGAAGGAAGGAGGACGTTGCGTTTGTTGTCCACAGTCCCTCTTATATGATCCAGACGTAAAGTAAAGCTTTTCCCAAGTGGGACTGGGAATCTGACTTCTTTACCTTGGAGGGAACGGTTGAGGAATTGAAATGGGCAATAGCCTACTTGTTGGTTCAATCAGTAAGCTGAGAAAGCTCAGAAGGACAATAAAACACTGCAGTGAGCTGAATATAGACCGATTTTTCAGTGTGTATGAAGTATTTAGTTTTAAATTAAGATTGGCTGATCTTTCTGCATGCCAGTCAGTAGGCAACTTGGATTAACCATTCAGCGCATGTTGTCAATGTTTCAACCCAGGCTCATTGGAAATACGTTACTCTGCCTACATTTTTGCAAAACCTAAAATACGTAGCTGAAAGTACATTTCCCTGTGAAACGTCCACTAGAGGCGCTATGTGGTATACAGCGAGTCATACTTGGCCCGTATCAGATGCATGTTTATAAAAGGGACAATATTAATAAAGGATGTTCAGACTTGTCAGCATACACTCATTTTGACATCAATTAGTAATTATTTCCATGTTTTTGAGGTGCCAAGAGCACATATCTTCTGGATCGCACTGGTCATCGCACTTACTCGAAGTAATTTACCGAAAGAGTATGGTATTGCCTCGCAAACGGAACAATTTATAATAAAAATGCATTTGTATGTTTTCGTTTTTTGTGTTTTGATGAAATTAAACGGCAGGGAATCGCACAATAATGATCGCGTTGATTTCGTAATACGTACCAAACCGCACAAAACTAACGTTATATGGCAAACTATTCTTGAACAGCCAGACCAAATATTTTACATGGGTCTACGTGTCTCACTACCGAGCTTCGAGTAGGCTATGAGTTGTAACTGTTAATCCGAATAGATAATATCAAAAGATAATAAAGTTTTGCCAGAACGTAACGATCTGTACGTTTCAGTCAGGTGATTGTTTTATGTACTCGGTGAAACGTACAGCAAGTTAATTAGTGAGCAGTGGACACCCGGCTTATGGTATTGCCTCGCAAATGGAACAATTTATAATAAAAATGCATTTGTATGTTTTCGTTTTTTGTACAGAGACTCGAGTAGGCTATGAGTTAACTGTAACTGTTAATCCGAATAGATAATATCAAAAGATAATAAAGTTTTGCCAGAACGTAACGATATGTACGTTTCAGTCAGGTGATTGTTTTATGTACTCGGTGAAACGTACAGCAAGTTAGTGAGCAGTGGACACCCGGCTTCAATTACCCTGGTACAAAAAATATATTTTATTGACCCCCATAATCTCAATTGATCTGTTCTTTTATGACCCGGATCATATTTATGTGGCCATTCAACTGGGTTTTAAATGTTAATATTCCCTCGCAGTCTGATCTCAAATCAGCTAGCGCGGTCTGCGGTGAGTTAAACAACGCTGCAGGTAGCATTCAGCGGTGAGTTTACGCTCAAATGCGGGTAAAACAACATTCAGAGAGGAGTTTTATTAAAACAGCGATCATCTGCAGGTAAAACAACACTCAGAAGTGACTTTAACAACGCTCCACGGCGCGTGAGAGTAGCATTTTAAGCGTTTTCTGCTCATCTAACTGTTAGCTTTGATTACCATGCTGGATGGTAAATAATTTTTATCAGAGGCTCGTTGATGTTAACAAATATAGATATAAATATACATTTTACTATACTTCGATTGTGTTTGATTAATTTATGTGTTATATGATTATTAATTTGTTTATTTAAAATCCTGTAATTTAATAACTCTGACGTCATCGAACGTCATTTTTTTTATCGTAGTTGACCTTTGCATTGAGTATGAAAGTTAAGGGGCAGTCTGATGTCTACTCTACTGCTAAAAGCTACTAAGACCAGCATAAGCTGGTTTTAGCTGGTCTCCCAGCTTAGTTTTAGCTGGTATTGCTGGTGTAGCAAGCTGTGTTTTGGTCACCTTGACCAGCTGATCCACCAGCTTGTAGGTTTGCCAGGCTAAGGACCAGCTTAAACCACCTTAAACCAGCTACCATCTTATGCTGGTCTTAGCTGGCTTTTCAGGTAGGGAATATCAAAATTAGATAACTTAATTCAATAAATTGTGTAGTGTAAAAGTTAATCCTGCAGCAAGATACAGGGAAATGCAAGATTTTCAGTAGTGATATACCTATATTACACTAGCTCGCAACTAAGTTATTATGTTGGCTTGTGTGCGTGAGTGCGTGTGTGTATTATTAGTTATTTATTTATTTTCTGTTTATGTCCTTCAAATTTGCAAGCTTCAAACTCTTTATACCCCCACCACCACAAACAAACCAAAAACAAAGGCACTTTTAATAGTCACATGTGTTTTGTTAAACTGTACTTGTCAGTCTCACTGTAGCACTCTCTGTTTACATTTATATTTGTTTTATCTGTTGTTCTCTTTGTTGTGAGTCTTTCTGTCTGTTTGTGTTGCTGCCCATCAACATGTCCATCCATTCAGAGCTCCAATATCATCTCATGATCTTGGATAACTTGGTTGATGGTCAAGAACTGAGGATGAGCTCCAAAGTCCTGATGACACTCTTGGTGAGCTGCAAGAAGAGGAAGCAGCAGCGCCAGTGAAGACACCTGAGCCGAGGGTGCATTAGAGAAAAGAGACATTGATGGGAAATATTGTCTATGCAAGGTCAAGCAGTAATCAACCAAGGAAAGGTCAGTATTGTTTACATTTTAAAATATATTTTTAGGATCTACACTGTTTGGGTACTTGCAGATGTATAAAATTAATGAATACTTCTACTTCTAAGGGGCCAATCACACCAAACGTGTTTATGGCAGTTATAGACGCATTTTTTGAATGATATTCTATGGGCAGTGAGCGTTATGCACAGTGTTTATTTGCGCCGAACGCCTTGCGTTTTTTGCTGCTGGCCGCAGCACGTGCTGTTTGAAGGAGCTGAGAGCGGAAAAGCGTCCGACGTCATTCGCATCTTTCCATTCTCCAATCGAATGAGGGGAGAGGCGGGCCTTCCGTTGTAGGTACGGGGTCACTCACTATCTCCTGCATGTTTGTGCACTCTCACCCCGCATCAAGGCCAGAGCAAGTGCCCTCTTTGTAAAGTTTCTGCTAATATCTGTCATAACAGCAAAAGAGCGCTCACGCTTCAATATTTGATTGACATGAGAGTTGCATCTGTGGTTGCCTAGCAATTTGCGCCCTTGCGTTTCCACACATTTAAAACGCGTTTGGTGTGATTGACCCCTAAGGCTATTGTCAATAGCCAATCAGATGCTTTCTTTATAATCGGTTCTATTTGAGCATTCTTATTTGCTGTCATCATCTGCATGACGCATAGATATCCATACAGTTATTGGACTGTTAACATAAGGGTTTGGGAAAATTAAGTGTTCTAGTTTTTCTCTCAAGCTTTAATGTTAAACAGTGAGCTTGCACCATTACAGTCTGTAACCAGACTGTGCCACTAGCCTTGGGACAAGTTGGAATTTGTAAATATGTATATTATATTGTATGTTATATATAAATGTTGTTTTTTGTTGTTTTAATCCTCTTAAGCAGATCACATTCGGAACACTGATCCTCCCAATGTTATTGACACTCATTGTGAGGTGGGCTTTGCTCCAGAGACTGTTGGTGTACTTCAGTGTGTTTAAATGATCATTTATATCTGTACATATACAGAATATGACAGTGGGTTATAATGTAAGTAAATACATAGTTTATTTTCTTAAATTAGCTTGAATACTGGACCTTTTACACATGAAGTACACTTAGATGCTGTAAATATATATGTATAAAGAGAAATATAAAAGTATTGTTTTTGTATACTATTTTAACTATTTTAGTGTTTTCTACAAGATCACTGAACAATTTCTCAGAGGCATCACCTCCTGGAACCCCAAGAGATCCTCTTCTGGCTTCCTCAAACTGGAGCACACGTCAAAGTCTCTTTTCAGACAGGTGGAGGGCATAGAGACCCCATCTGCTGAACACGGCTGTGGCACAAGAAAAGGTTGGTGGGAGAAGTCCAGCTGTTATCCAGTGTTGTGACTGTCGACCTCGCCCCTTCTTCTGTGCTGAATGTGACGTCATCATGCACACCAGACATGTCCTCCATAGCATAGATGCCATGACTGCGGAATTCTTCCAGCCATTATCTTTAACAACTGTTGTGGTGGATACGGCTCTTTCCCATTGTGGTAAGTTTTGTGTACGTACATCATATATCATTTTCAGAATAGTTAAGCTACAGTAATATGCTTTACTATCTCAATTATACCTTTTTGTTTGATGTTGAATGTATGTGGATACACCATGTCAGTCAGCATTTTAAACATGTACATTCTCATGTACTTTTTCAACTATGTGCTTCACCACTATTGATCCATTACAATCTTATATTACTCAGTCAAAAGAAATGATATTAATTGTCCTCTACTGTATGATGTTTTTCAGTGCGGCTTGTACCTGTGGAAATGCCTGACAAAATCTGTGGTTGTTCACCAGAGTCATTAAGGGTCTGTCCAGGAAAGACAATTGCTGTGGTCACAATTAATGGTAAGAATGTAAAGAACTTTGTTTTGTCCTGTTAAAGCAGAATCTTAAATATCTTTTCATACTTAATTCCCAACAATTTAGCATAGATGTGAGCTCCAACACCTTCTTAACATTCATTTCCTTTTAGTATTTCATACCAAAGCCCATGATTTTAAATGTGAGGTAAGGAAAAGTTGCTGTGTGATAGAAAATAAATTAAACATCTGGTTCTTTCTTTCTTTCCTAATTTTTAACCAGGTGAAATGGAGTATGGCATATCAGGATGTTGCTGGATTAACACTAGGAGAGGAGGTGGAACAGTGCAATGCCTTCCTCTCTAGGATCACAGTGACCACAAAACCCAAGTCAAAAGCAAGTAAAACAACTGCACTAGCAGGTGCAATACTGCACTAGTTATATAATCATATAATAAATAGGGGGAATAATATGGTGACAAAATATTTTCTGTGTTTGCAGTATGCTCAGACCTGCCGACCCTCATGGCCATGGGCTGGAATCAGCAAAAGTTTGACAATTTGGCCATCTCACTGATATCAGAAGGTAATGACATCAGTAGAGTTTGTGGTAGATGTTTTGAATTGTGTGTTAGTAGTGTTTGAAGCTGTGCATTAAAGATTTGGTTTTGTTTCTTGCTATCTGTGATTGTTTGTCATTGTAGACCAAAAAAGCTCTGCAAAGCCAGTTACAAAACCTAGAGGTCATGAAAACCCAATGACTTAAGACTTTCTCATAATTGCATTCCAGACTCTGTCGATCTAAGGACTGAGGAGGAGCAGAAGATTCTTGTTGCAGAGATGGACCATCATTGGAAATCTCTTTCAGCTTGTGCTGATGCCCTCGGAGAGCTGTCCTGCTTGTTTTCTAATGAGACAATGAAAAGTATGTATTTGTAATATATGCCATAATGGCAATGGGTATTTTTATTTTGTTGTTAGTAAGAGTATAACCTATTAACTAAAATCTGCTAAAGTGCACATTCACATAACTATATATAGGACATGTCCTCTCTAAGCATTGAAGTAACAAGTAGTAAAAACACAGTAAAATATTACAATTTCCTTTAATAAAATAGTAATATTTTACTATGCTCTTACCTTAACTTGAACAAATTAATACGCACATATCTTCTAAGTTGGGATCTAAGGGATTTTTTTTACCAGTAATTAATACCTGTGTTTTTTCAGAATGTATCATATTAGGATGATGCTGTAATTTGGTCTAGTAGAGGAGAACAATGATGTTTTCCTTTAAATACAAGTACCTCAAAGTTGTACTATGTTTTCTAATGACATTATCTGCACTTTGATATTACAGTGGCAAAACCTGAGATGACACCTGGGAGCCTGCCCGCGAATTCCAGCACAAGTCCCCACATCCCAACCAGCTTTCAGCATGACTGCCTACACCTGTACATTATCAAGCACCCTTCAATTGTTTATTTTTGTCTTTGCTTGCTGTTCTTTATTAAAGTTTTTGCACAGTACCCAGTCTCTTTTAGTGTTTTTTTTTTATTTTGTATTTTTTAAAACCCTGTATTTGTCATGAACTCTACACAGCAGACAAGAAGTGTCCCATGCAAGATCATAAGGTAGAGAGTTAGTGCTGTTTGCCATTATGAAATTCCCAAAGGCATTATATTTAAAGATTTTTGGAGCACTGGTTTAATATAGGTAAGTCTACTTAAACTATGTGGAATGCCAGACATGAATAATACAGCACATATGTTCAATTACAATATTACATAAGAGTTACTTTAATGTTTATAATTGTTATTAAAAAAATAATTTTCTTACATATATTCAGAGTAAAATAATGAAAATGTATTACATATTTATACAGGGCCAAGCAATCTGTGCTTTTGGTCTTTTTCTCTTACTTTTACAAGATCTCCTGAGAAAAGTTTTGATGTGTTTTGGTTAAGATTTTGGAAGCATGGAAGTTTTTTCCATTTCTGAGTTGGGTGTGTAAGTCACCAAATCCAACCTTATATTATTTGAATCACTGTCGTCTTACCTAAAACAGCATTTGAAACATGTCAGCAAGTCCTAGTAACTGATAGCTGGGATTAAAAACATTTTACAAAGCTGGGTTAGTTTTCACACAGTGTTACAATGAAGCCTCAGGTATACGATGATAATGAAATTAAAACAATGTAAATGCTATTTATCAAAATGATAACTGTTAATACTATATCGGAGGAAATAACTCACTATTATGATTAATTTGTCTTAATTGTGCAGCCCTTTTGAAATATATTTATTTCTATTTATTAATGCATAATACAAGGATGATTAGATGAAGGATGATGGATGGATGAATGTGTGGATATCTATTATAGGCAGATATATAAACAATATCCACCTTTAGTATATAGACAGAATTTTATTGAATTTTAATAATTTTTTAGCAGGTGTTACAACAAACCCTCTGTTTGTAACAATGAACCCCACCTAGGGGGTAATGTTTGCCCTCCTGTAACTTTCGGTGTAATTGTATGATAATGGTAGGTCTCACAAACAAACTTTAAGTGTTCATTTGCAGCAGAGATGTGTGTGTTGATTGTGTAAAAAATGATTCATCTAACTTAAATATTTTTTGAATGATAGAGCCAAAGCCAAAAAGCGTTGTGCCTCACTCTCACCCACTGTTTTGCAGTAGATATTTTAGGTATCTCATTTTTTTCATCTGATTTTCTATTTATATTCCACTGCCATTTAGATTACTTGGCATCACATGCGAGAGCTTATAAAATATTGTTATAAACAAAAAGTCTCAAAAGAAACAATTTGATTGGCAAAAATAAATGAATTGGCAACTAATTTGCTGATCATTTGTCCTTTACATGAAAAATCATGTCATGGTCAAGCATTTATTTGTTATAAATAAATATTTATAAAAGAGGTTTCTCTTCAACTGTTACTGTAGTTCTGAATTCTGATTACATAGTCTCACAATATGAGCAAAACCTAACACAATCAAGATATGAATTTGGAAAAGGGAAATAAAAATAAAAATATTGTTCTGATAAAAATGTCACTCAGCACAGATTGTTATCCATGATGAAGAGCGTACATCTGTGTAGGTTTTACTGTCCTTCATCTCCCAGGGGCCCATAACAACCCATGGAAATGCAAAAATAATGCACATTTCAAATGGCTGTATAGCAAAGTCCGATTAGTTTATTAAAGAGAAAATTGATAGGACAACTATTTATGATATGTTTACTAAATAATGTTGAACAGAGATTTCTGACATACATGGAAAGCTGTTAAAAAGCATTTTAAACAGTACTCACAGTAAAATATCAAATTTCATTCTAACTCTTAAATATGTCATAGAGATTTTTACAATGAACATATTTACATGCCATTTTGTTAATTAAAGATTGTATTTATTTAATTCCATTACTAAACGTTTTAAAACTACATTGCCCATAAGCCATTGTCATTCTGTCGATGGGACGGGGAAACATGGCGCTGTTAATTGTAGTTCATTGAAGCCTGTAGTTACATTATAGGGTTAGGATCTCGATAAACGGGTAATTTCTTTTAACATAGCAATACCTAACAATAACCGACAGTATTACTAAGGTCACAACAACGGCAAAACAAAGTTTGCAAAACGGATCACTTATTATTTTTGAATAAAGTTAGTCCAATCACAGCGTGTACGGCAAGGAAACGTCACACGTGTCTATATATGGTTATCACGTGCACGTTCTTCCTGAATGTAAATGATCAGCACGGCTGTAAATCGCTATAGGTACATTTATAATGTTTATTTATATCACAAACACAGACTTAACTGAAACAGAAAAGTTTTCTCAGTAATCTAAGCAAATATTTATTTCAATAGTATAAGCCTAAAGGTAACTTGTTGCAGATGTATTGTATGTGAAATAAATAATACAATATTTCCAAATGTTTAATTTTTGCTTACAAAATTAAATAAAGTTATTGTAGCATGCAGGCTGCTATCAAAAATATATTTTCTGTCCTTTAAAGAAACATCCAAAAATAAAATATGTTTGAATTACTGTTTTAAATATGAACTAATACATTTTCATTATTTTACTCTGAATATAAGTAAATTATTATTTTTTTAATAACAATTATAAACGTTAAAGTAACTCTTATCTAATATTGTAATTGAACATATGTGCTGTATTATTCATGTCTGGCATTCCACATAGTTTAAGTAGACTTACCTATATTAAACCAGTGCTCCAAAAATCTTTAAATATAATGCCTTTGGGAATTTCATAATGGCAAACAGCACTAACTCTCTACCTTATGATCTTGCATGGGACACTTCTTGTCTGCTGTGTAGAGTTCATGACAAATACAGGGTTTTAAAAAATACAAAATAAAAAAAAAACACTAAAAGAGACTGGGTACTGTGCAAAAACTTTAATAAAGAACAGCAAGCAAAGACAAAAATAAACAATTGAAGGGTGCTTGATAATGTACAGGTGTAGGCAGTCATGCTGAAAGCTGGTTGGGATGTGGGGACTTGTGCTGGAATTCGCGGGCAGGCTCCCAGGTGTCATCTCAGGTTTTGCCACTGTAATATCAAAGTGCAGATAATGTCATTAGAAAACATAGTACAACTTTGAGGTACTTGTATTTAAAGGAAAACATCATTGTTCTCCTCTACTAGACCAAATTACAGCATCATCCTAATATGATACATTCTGAAAAAACACAGGTATTAATTACTGGTAAAAAAAATCCCTTAGATCCCAACTTAGAAGATATGTGCGTATTAATTTGTTCAAGTTAAGGTAAGAGCATAGTAAAATATTACTATTTTATTAAAGGAAATTGTAATATTTTACTGTGTTTTTACTACTTGTTACTTCAATGCTTAGAGAGGACATGTCCTATATATAGTTATGTGAATGTGCACTTTAGCAGATTTTAGTTAATAGGTTATACTCTTACTAACAACAAAATAAAAATACCCATTGCCATTATGGCATATATTACAAATACATACTTTTCATTGTCTCATTAGAAAACAAGCAGGACAGCTCTCCGAGGGCATCAGCACAAGCTGAAAGAGATTTCCAATGATGGTCCATCTCTGCAACAAGAATCTTCTGCTCCTCCTCAGTCCTTAGATCGACAGAGTCTGGAATGCAATTATGAGAAAGTCTTAAGTCATTGGGTTTTCATGACCTCTAGGTTTTGTAACTGGCTTTGCAGAGCTTTTTTGGTCTACAATGACAAACAATCACAGATAGCAAGAAACAAAACCAAATCTTTAATGCACAGCTTCAAACACTACTAACACACAATTCAAAACATCTACCACAAACTCTACTGATGTCATTACCTTCTGATATCAGTGAGATGGCCAAATTGTCAAACTTTTGCTGATTCCAGCCCATGGCCATGAGGGTCGGCAGGTCTGAGCATACTGCAAACACAGAAAATATTTTGTCACCATATTATTCCCCCTATTTATTATATGATTATATAACTAGTGCAGTATTGCACCTGCTAGTGCAGTTGTTTTACTTGCTTTTGACTTGGGTTTTGTGGTCACTGCGATCCTAGAGAGGAAGGCATTGCACTGTTCCACCTCCTCTCCTAGTGTTAATCCAGCAACATCCTGATATGCCATACTCCATTTCACCTGGTTAAAAATTAGGAAAGAAAGAAAGAACCAGATGTTTAATTTATTTTCTATCACACAGCAACTTTTCCTTACCTCACATTTAAAATCATGGGCTTTGGTATGAAATACTAAAAGGAAATGAATGTTAAGAAGGTGTTGGAGCTCACATCTATGCTAAATTGTTGGGAATTAAGTATGAAAAGATATTTAAGATTCTGCTTTAACAGGACAAAACAAAGTTCTTTACATTCTTACCATTAATTGTGACCACAGCAATTGTCTTTCCTGGACAGACCCTTAATGACTCTGGTGAACAACCACAGATTTTGTCAGGCATTTCCACAAGTACAAGCCGCACTGAAAAACATCATACAGTAGAGGACAATTAATATCATTTCTTTTGACTGAGTAATATAAGATTGTAATGGATCAATAGTGGTGAAGCACATAGTTGAAAAAGTACATGAGAATGTACATGTTTAAAATGCTGACTGACATGGTGTATCCACATACATTCAACATCAAACAAAAAGGTATAATTGAGATAGTAAAGCATATTACTGTAGCTTAACTATTCTGAAAATGATATATGATGTACGTACACAAAACTTACCACAATGGGAAAGAGCCGTATCCACCACAACAGTTGTTAAAGATAATGGCTGGAAGAATTCCGCAGTCATGGCATCTATGCTATGGAGGACATGTCTGGTGTGCATGATGACGTCACATTCAGCACAGAAGAAGGGGCGAGGTCGACAGTCACAACACTGGATAACAGCTGGACTTCTCCCACAAACATTTTCTTGTGCCACAGCCGTGTTCAGCAGATGGGGTCTCTATGCCCTCCACCTCTCTGAAAAGAGACTTTGACGTGTGCTCCAGTTTGAGGAAGCCAGAAGAGGATCTCTTGGGGTTCCAGGAGGTGATGCCTCTGAGAAATTGTTCAGTGATCTTGTAGAAAACACTAAAATAGTTAAAATAGTATACAAAAACAATACTTTTATATTTCTCTTTATACATATATATTTACAGCATCTAAGTGTACTTCATGTGTAAAAGGTCCAGTATTCAAGCTAATTTAAGAAAATAAACTATGTATTTACTTACATTATAACCCACTGTCATATTCTGTATATGTACAGATATAAATGATCATTTAAACACACTGAAGTACACCAACAGTCTCTGGAGCAAAGCCCACCTCACAATGAATGTCAAGAACATTGGGAGGATCAGTGTTCCGAATGTGATCTGCTTAAGAGGATTAAAACAACAAAAAACAACATTTATATATAACATACAATATAATATACATATTTACAAATTCCAACTTGTCCCAAGGCTAGTGGCACAGTCTGGTTACAGACTGTAATGGTGCAAGCTCACTGTTTAACATTATAGCTTGAGAGAAAAACTAGAACACTTTATTTTCCCAAACCCTTATGTTAACAGTCCAATAACTGTATGGATATCTATGCGTCATGCAGATGATGACAGCAAATAAGAAAGCTCAAATAGAACCGATTATAAAGAAAGCATCTGATTGGCTATTGACAATAGCCTTAGGGGTCAATCACACCAAACGCATTTTAAATGTGTGGAAACGCAAGGGCGCAAATTGCTAGGCAACCACAGATGCAACTCTCATGTCAATGAAATATTGAAGCGTGAGCGCTCTTTTGCTGTTATGACAGATATTAGCAGAAACTTTACAAAGAGGGCACTTGCTCTGGCCTTGATGCGGGGTGAGAGTGCACAAACATGCAGGAGATAGTGAGTGACCCCGTACCTACAACGGAAGGCCCGCCTCTCCCCTCATTCGATTGGAGAATGGAAAGATGCGAATGACGTCGGACGCTTTTCCGCTCTCAGCTCCTTCAAACAGCACGTGCTGCGGCCAGCAGCAAAAAACGCAAGGCGTTCGGCGCAAATAAACAGTGTGCATAACGCTCACTGCCCATAGAATATCATTCAAAAAATGCGTCTATAACTGCCATAAACACGTTTGGTGTGATTGGCCCCTTAGAAGTAGAAGTATTCATTAATTTTATACATCTGCAAGTACCCAAACAGTGTAGATCCTAAAAATATATTTTAAAATGTAAACAATACTGACCTTTCCTTGGTTGATTACTGCTTGACCTTGCATAGACAATATTTCCCATCAATGTCTCTTTTCTCTAATGCACCCTCGGCTCAGGTGTCTTCACTGGCGCTGCTGCTTCCTCTTCTTGCAGCTCACCAAGAGTGTCATCAGGACTTTGGAGCTCATCCTCAGTTCTTGACCATCAACCAAGTTATCCAAGATCATGAGATGATATTGGAGCTCTGAATGGATGGACATGTTGATGGGCAGCAACACAAACAGACAGAAAGACTCACAACAAAGAAAACAACAGATAAAACAAATATAAATGTAAACAGAGAGTGCTACAGTGAGACTGACAAGTACAGTTTAACAAAACACATGTGACTATTAAAAGTGCCTTTGTTTTTGGTTTGTTTGTGGTGGTGGGGGTATAAAGAGTTTGAAGCTTGCAAATTTGAAGGACATAAACAGAAAATAAATAATTAACTAATAATACACACACGCACTCACGCACACAAGCCAACATAATAACTTAGTTGCGAGCTAGTGTAATATAGGTATATCACTACTGAAAATCTTGCATTTCCCTGTATCTTGCTGCAGGATTAACGTTTACACGACACAATTTATTGAATTAAGTTATCTAATTTTGATATTCCCTACCGGAAAAGCCAGCTAAGACCAGCATAAGATGGTAGCTGGTTTAAGGTGGTTTAAGCTGGTCCTCCCAGCCTGGCAAACCTACAAGCTGGTGGATCAGCTGGTCAAGGTGACCAAAACACAGCTTGCTACACCAGCAATACCAGCTAAAACTAAGCTGGGAGACCAGCTAAAACCAGCTTATGCTGGTCTTAGTAGTTTTTAGCAGTAGAGTAGACATCAGACTGCCCCTTAACTTTCATACTCAATGCAAAGGTCAACTACGATAAAAAAAATGACGTTCGATGACGTCAGAGTTATTAAATTACAGGATTTTAAATAAACAAATTAATAATCATATAACACATAAATTAATCAAACACAATCGAAGTATAGTAAAATGTATATTTATATCTATATTTGTTAACATCAACGAGCCTCTGATAAAAATTATTTACCATCCTGCATGGTAATCAAAGCTAACAGTTAGATGAGCAGAAAACGCTTAAAATGCTACTCTCACGCGCCGTGGAGCGTTGTTAAAGTCACTTCTGAGTGTTGTTTTACCTGCAGATGATCGCTGTTTTAATAAAACTCCTCTCTGAATGTTGTTTTACCCGCATTTGAGCGTAAACTCACCGCTGAATGCTACCTGCAGCGTTGTTTAACTCACCGCAGACCGCGCTAGCTGATTTGAGATCAGACTGCGAGGGAATATTAACATTTAAAACCCAGTTGAATGGCCACATAAATATGATCCGGGTCATAAAAGAACAGATCAATTGAGATTATGGGGGTCAATAAAATATATTTTTTGTACCAGGGTAATTGAAGCCGGGTGTCCACTGCTCACTAACTTGCTGTACGTTTCACCGAGTACATAAAACAATCACCTGACTGAAACGTACATATCGTTACGTTCTGGCAAAACTTTATTATCTTTTGATATTATCTATTCGGATTAACAGTTACAGTTAACTCATAGCCTACTCGAGTCTCTGTACAAAAAACGAAAACATACAAATGCATTTTTATTATAAATTGTTCCATTTGCGAGGCAATACCATAAGCCGGGTGTCCACTGCTCACTAATTAACTTGCTGTACGTTTCACCGAGTACATAAAACAATCACCTGACTGAAACGTACAGATCGTTACGTTCTGGCAAAACTTTATTATCTTTTGATATTATCTATTCGGATTAACAGTTACAACTCATAGCCTACTCGAAGCTCGGTAGTGAGACACGTAGACCCATGTAAAATATTTGGTCTGGCTGTTCAAGAATAGTTTGCCATATAACGTTAGTTTTGTGCGGTTTGGTACGTATTACGAAATCAACGCGATCATTATTGTGCGATTCCCTGCCGTTTAATTTCATCAAAACACAAAAAACGAAAGCATACAAATGCATTTTTATTATAAATTGTTCCGTTTGCGAGGCAATACCATACTCTTTCGGTAACTTACTTCGAGTAAGTGCGATGACCAGTGCGATCCAGAAGATATGTGCTCTTGGCACCTCAAACACATGGAAATAATTACTAATTGATGTCAAAATGAGTGTATGCTGACAAGTCTGAACATCCTTTATTAATATTGTCCCTTTTATAAACATGCATCTGATACGGGCCAAGTATGACTCGCTGTATACCACATAGCGCCTCTAGTGGACGTTTCACAGGGAAATGTACTTTCAGCTACGTATTTTAGGTTTTGCAAAAATGTAGGCAGAGTAACGTATTTCCAATGAGCCTGGGTTGCAATGTTTGTGCAGTCCAAGTCCACATGGCACAACATGATTAGGGTAGTAGGATGAGTTGTTGGATCAATATCTTTTGTTGTTCCTGGTGCAACAGTCTTGTTAACCAAGCATTGCCTTAACTATTTCTAAGGCCCTGTCCACACGTACACGGTTATTTTCAAAACCATACCTTTTTCTATGCAGTTTGGCTGTTCGTCAACATGCGAATGCAGCATCAGGTGACTGAAACTTTTATAAAAAACTCCTACCATGGTGAAGATTTTTAGAATAAAACTGGAATTTTTGGTCTGTGACAACATGAGCGGAAACTCTGCAGTGGCTTCTGATTGTCCAACATGGCTTTACACTTAGGGATATATAATATCACCATCTGTTGGTTTGAAGTGCTATTGACAGCGCTTCACACCGGGTGTTTGCTTGTTTGTGTGGACAGAGATTTTTTTAACGAAGAAGGGAAAAGATTGGTTGACAAGTACTTTGTTGTTGACCAATGGCTAGAGTTATGCTAAAGTTTATCTGTGATCATTAGCAAACTGCTTTATTGAATAAGTTGTATATTTCAATTTAAATACATGAAGTAATTTAAGTATTCAAGTAATTCTCAATTACACAACTGTATTGTGTTTATCAAGTTTGTATCAGTCAATAATAAAATAAAGAACAAAGGGGAGCTGTGATCCAGGTGACTGCCTCATTCAGGTTGTATTCAGGTCAATACTCACAAAGTTTGAATGAGATCCACTGTCGTTTTGCATTCCGTCATTCAACCATCTTGCGTGCACTTAGACTTAGAGGACTTTGCTAAAACATATACATGTTACATACATATACATATACAGATGCTGCAAACAAAACAGCTTTATTTCTAAAAGGCCTGAGGCTGTAATTAAGTGGATTTGAAGCGAAGGTACACAGCAAAATCACCAGTGTTAAATGTACACTGCTGGGGAATATATGGGTACCAGTGCACATTTAACACTGTGGATTTTGCTGTGTATTTAATGAACCTATAATACCATGCCAAGAGCATATGGTTAACATCATCATCTCATTTTTGATCGAGGATGACTTTTACATCAGAGCCCTGAATTGTTCATGTTAGTTCATATTGCGCATTAACTATGTCAGGGTGCCTTTGGAGAGAGACGAGGAAAATCCAAATATGAATAAACTTTAATTATACAAACAGGCAGACTAGCGTGGAACACACACATTACAAATGAACGAAACACCAACAGGGGAAAACAGGATGGTATAAATAGAGAAGCTGATGAGGGTGATCGCTGGAGGATGAGGATGATTGAAGACAAGACACAGGTGAGGGTGCGTGGAGGATCTTGGGAAATAAAGTCCAGACGGGGATGAACAGGGAAAACAGGAAGGATGACAGACAGGGATCGTGACAAACTAATGTTAAAAATTACAACTTTTGATTTTAAAAATGTATTAGTAAATGCTGAAATTAACAAGAATTAAGATTAATAAATGCTGTAGTTCATGTTAGCGAATGCATTTTCTAATATTAATAAATACAACGATACTTTTACTGGTATTACTAGTAACCAATGGAAACCTTGGAAAATGGATGTTATGTTATGCTTGATGTTTCTCAGGAATTAGATTATAGAAATTGAAAAAAGTAGACAGAGATTTAATAAAACATTTTTTCACTGGCATAGAGCATGATTATTAGATATATAAAAAATGCATTGAAAGGAATTTAATGCTGTGGGGTTTGACTAAGAAGCAGGAGCAAAATTAAAACAAGTACATTTTATTCCTTCTTCCTGTTTATCTTTAAGTGTAAAGAGCTTATTAAAGGCACTAAAATGATCCAGCCAAGAACATTAAGTGGTTTTATCAGTATTGTTGTTTGATTAATATTAACAACATAATAGACACTTTGTTTTCCTGTTTTAATGAGCGTATTACTGTGTCTGGCCAAAAAAGCTGCAATCTAGACTAAATGCATTTGACCTCAAGAGAAAATCTGCTTGTTTTTTAGCCGTACCCTAAGTAATTTGTCGCAAGACCACAGAGGATGAATGGGAATATCTCCCACTAAAATCATACAGTCAACATCAAAGCCATCTCTGATGTTTATTTTATGAAAATAAATGATTTTTGCATCTTTGGAATGACTTTTAAAAATGTAAACAGATACAATTACAAGAGCAAAATGGAAAAGTGCTGTAACTTAAAGTATGAAACAGGGAGTTTTGTATTGGAGTCAAAGGATATTGACAAACAATGTTGAATAAATGGGCCATTGTAATATTGCTACTGGCACATGGCCAGGTTTGAGTATGTGTGTGTACTGTAAGCTCTTTACTTTTAATGTTATGGGATGTATGTTGAGATGACTGCAAATAGACATAGTGAGTGACAGTTTAGGTTACCGTTGTGTTGTGTATACCATCATGTTTAATCTGAAAGCTTACTGTATCTCTGTGTAAACTCACTATGATCTGTAAACACATACAGTACGCAACTACAGAACTATGTAAATGTTAAAAAAAACATAACTAAACCCCAAATAGAAAATCTAAAACAAAAACCCACCAATGGTGTATTTGTGACTTGTAACTGTCCTACGTGTGTGCGTATGTGTAAGCAATGATTGACGACGGGCCGTTAAATTATTCAAAAATTATTTTCTAATAATTCAAAGGACCGGAGTCAATTATTCAGCTTATACCAACCACGGTTACCACAGATATTGCTCTGCTGGTTATTTTAAGACATTTGACAGGTCAGGTGTGCGTATATTGAAAAATAATGCATACCCGTGAAACGTTTCTCAACCAATCAGAATAAAGCATTCAACAGCCCCGTGGTATGTGTGTGTAAAAAGTGTTTGTGTGATATTTAGCAATTTCTCCTCCCTCAATAAATGATTTTCAGGGATATTTCCCTCCCTCTGAAATGACAGATTGTGTGCTAGTGTTTCTCTTTATAGGAGCGAGAGGGTGTGTGTTTCATTATTTAAAAGTATGCACCCTTCACACTGACAGCAGATGAGAAGGAAAAGAGAGGAAGCATTGCTTTCTGTGGAGGTTGTCTCTTTTTTCTAAACAGTGATTTGCATTTCAGTGTGCTGCCAAGAAACATGTAAACACACACAAACACACACACACAAACACGCACCCCCACATACACACACATTACCATCAGCACTCTGAATACTAATGCAGCACGGGAAGTTAAGTCGCATTTAAAGTTTTAAGTATGCACACTAAACCCTTTTACTGTGTTGATGTTATTGAGTTTACAGTACACAGTATAAAAATGTTTGTTGTTTAAATAATAAAAAGTAAGTGTTCGTGCTGCCTTAAAATTAATAAATTACAATATAGTGCTCTCGTTTCCGGAATTGCAGCGTGACCGACGTTTCGTGTCTTTCGCAGACTTAAAAATGCGTTACGTGGCCGCTTACCTGTTGGCTGTACTGGGTGGCAACAACAACCCATCCGCCAAAGATATCAAAAACATCCTTGGGAGTGTTGGAATTGAGGCCGATGATGAACGTCTTAACAAGGTCATCAGTGAACTGAATGGCAAGGACATCAACGAAGTCATGAATGCCGGCCTCTCTAAGTTAGCCTCCGTGCCAGCAGGTGGCGCAGTGGCGGTCTCTGCCGCAGCTGCTGGTGGTGGGGCCGCTCCTGCTGGGGAAGCACCTGCAGCGGAAGAATCTGAGGAGTCTGATGAAGACATGGGCTTTGGCCTCTTTGATTAATCTTTCTTTTTACTTCTGACAATAAAAAAGGAAAAAAATTTGTGTTAAAAAAAATACAATATAGTTCTCATTTTTTATCCGCTTGAAAATGTTTTATTTTGTGCCACCATACTTACTCGTGTAACTACTCATGTAACAGTCTTTAAATAGTGAAAACATGGAAGTTTTTGGGAGCTTTTAAATTAATTGCTGTTTGGATCCTAAGGAATGAATGGGGCTAGGCTAAATGCTAACACATTCATGACACGCTGTACAAAGATTAAGCGCACGCATTGAAAAAAGATAGGTATGTATTAATTCGTCACAGTTGAGGTAAGAACATAATAAAATAATGAAAAACTGTGGTGTTTTCCTTTAAAACTATGTATTTGTCCAAAAACATGGTGCAGTTTGTAAAGCAGAGAGAAAGTGCAAAGCAAAGGGGAGAAAGATATAGTTAGAGAGTTTAATAAAATATATTCTCTCGTCTTAAGTATTCCAAGTTTTTCTCTGCCCTTGGAGAGCCGAGTCGATTTTTAAGTAGCAACACAGTAGCAGACTGCATTACGCATTCCCGCTTTTGAGTTGGCCCACAGCTGAGGACACGGGTGACTGTGTGATGTGGTGCTTCGCACTTTTGGGCAGAAATCCTATTACAGAGTACAAGCTTTCACCTCAGACACTCTCCAACAAACTGAAACTCAATATCACAGGGTTACAAGCAGTGTATCATCCACGCTCACATGCGCGCGCACTCGGCGGGTTGTGTATTGGCGGCCAGATCTGCTCGCATCAGCAATTGTACCAGAGTTCAACAGACACTGCAACCGGCCCACCTAAAGTTGGGTTCAACAAGATACCAGGATATGCAATTTAGAAAGTCAGTGAGTTATAGAGAGAGAGTGAAGGATATAAAGTAAATCCTTATTCATCTAACATCGATTCTTCTCAGTTTCCTTATCTCAGCGAGGAATACGTCTCTTTCTTTCCAACTGCGAGCTCCTCTGATGGCAAGATCTCCCTCTAAGACGCTGTGTTGCAAGCGATTGGACTGAGCTCAGTGATGGGAAATGAGGATTATGGTTTTCAGTGTGTCTTCTGACTGATCTCAGAACAGCGGCATGAACTCTCTTCAAGTATGCGTGAGGTTTGAACACCTAATTGAAACGCGTTATTTTAGATAAGGGGTCTAAGGGGGCATGCACACCACACTGAGCGCCAACACTCTGTGTTTTTTCTGCGCTCAGTGCCGAGATATTCAACTTTGGATAAAACGTTCAGCCCGTCAATGTCACTTTTCACTCGGCCGTCCAATCACAGTGGAGGAGGGGCAGGACAAATATCACAACAACCAACTGGCACATCGTTCAACTACAGATAAACAAAGCAGAAGTATCATAGCAACCAAAGTGCTTAGCTGAAAAAAGCTTGCAAGCGCCTACAGTAGGTGTCCGCATGGAATTTTCAGCCATGTTTAAACACTTTGGTGTACACCCACTTAAGCTTTGAAATAAAATAAAATGAAAGCATAAAAAGCATAGTGCAGAAAATATGCATTTTGTATAATTACTTACTCACCTTTATGTTGTTCCAAACCTGTTTGCTGTTTTTTGTAGAACACAAATAAGATGTTTTGTATAATCTGTTTCCCACACAAAGTGACTCCAGAAGACTGATAGACTGCTTTCATTACAGTATGTTTTTACATTCGTCGGCACATAGTGGCTCCCAGTTTTGTTGGTTTAAAAGGTTTAAAAACTGGGGTCTGTTCTTTTAAAGCTTGGCATGTTTTTTCAAATACATTTTTATTGAACTAGTTAAAACGTCTTGTCGCATTCTGATATTAATGTAGATAGATTGTTTTAGAGAACATGTGACTTTGGTGAGGACCCTAAAGGAGGGCTGGGATCTTTTTCACTTTTATGCTTCACCTTGAAGGTTGCTATTGCTTTAAAGGACGATCCCACCCTCCATTCAATTCGCCACCCAAAGCCACACCTCCTCTAACACACATGAACACGCACAGACCAGAAGCCCATTCATGTATCATTGACCAGTGAGAAAACTTTGCAGTATAAAGTGAATAACATTACCAAAATAACCAACATAATTTTTTTTAAAATCGGAATTAGATACAGCACATTATCGGTTAGACGTAGTCAGGACTGACCCGTCCAACAGGCAATAAAGACGATTGTCTGGGGCCCCAGAACAAGACGAGGGCCCTCCAAGCAAATAAGAAAGGGACTTCTGTTTAAGAAAATATATCGCCCGGCAGTGAAGTTTGAGCTTTATCATTTTGCATGTATTATTTATGCTCTAACAGCAACATTACACACTATCTAAAGTTCGAAAAATGGGATCAGGAAGAACATGACCTTTAATAAAAACTTCTACACTTAAATAAATTGTCATTTGTGTATGTTTCAATTTCACTTGTCAAATTCCAATGCTATGACCATTTTTACACCAGTGGGGCCTATTTTCATGGTCTCACCTAGTGCCCCATAACCCCATGGGCCAACCCTGGATGTAATAAACTGTAAAAAAAAAATGCAGCATGAAGTTAAAAAAAACTAGGTTTTGCAAGTCAGTTGACATAACTTATAAAAACAAGTTGAAATTGTTTAACTTATTTTTTAAGTTAGTAACATAAAAATATATGTTGATTTGACAAAATGCTGCATTTTTTACAATGTAGTTTGCTTGTGATTTTGAAAATTTAAATATCAGTACACTATTTTGTAAAGAAACTACATAAGCAACACAATGTTCCATCAAAACTGAATATCTGAATCCATCTAAACAGAACTGTAAAAAATACTTTGCTGCCTTAAATTTTTTTGTTGAATCAACTTGGATTTACAAGTCATTTCAACTTACTATTATTTATCTTGACTAGATATGAGTTGTTATAACTACAGGTGAGTTGTTATAACTTATAAATTTAAGTTGACTTTTCAACTATATTTTATAAGTTGTGACAACTAATTTCTGTTGACATTACTTGTAAATCTGAGTTGATTTAAAAAAAAATTTAAGTCAGCAAAGTTTTTTTTACAGTGTACCGCGTACCTGCCTTTCCAAATGAAACACTGCAACGACCCTTTTAGACCCTTTGCTTCTGTAGCTGTTTTCATCTCATGTAAAAGCAAAAAAAGTTAGTTTTTGCTCTTTGCTGATCCAGACGTTTTTTGTGTTTTTTTTTTTTTGGCAATAATTGGTTATACATTTTATGGTCCTACGCCTTTCACAGAGGACATCTATTTATAAAAATAAATACATTCAGACAACTTAACATAGTGACTGCTATCAGGATGTGAGAAAACTTTTAACCAACATGACTAAAAATGTTTCTGTATCAAATTACCTGCCTTTAGTGACAGAATTTTAAACGGTTTACTTAAAACAAAAGCAAACAATGTGACAGCAGAGACAGTGTTGCATATTTTAAATGATATTATGCATATTTTTAGACACTGGAATGCAGGATGCTCCCCAGCTAGGCATATTGCTTAGAGCTGCGATTAAACACAAATCAGCCGTGGGGAGGGTGAGAGTAGTACTGTACTGTACTGTACTGTACTGTGTGTGTGTGTGTGTGTGTGTGTGTGTGTGTGTGTGTGTGTGTGTGTGTGTGTGTGTTTTTTGTGCGTGCAAGTGTGTGCGCGTGTTTTGCAATTTTTGAATTCACTGAGGACGAAAGATAAACAGCAATTGTAGGATTAAGAGATTTAGTGGACGAAAAGCGAATTGACGCGTGCGCTATCGCTGAAAGGTGCCAGTTTTCGTTTAAAACCTGAGAAACAATGTCCACATCCTGCACACAATGGCAATGTTTTAATCCTTCTCCTCCATCCTGAGTACCACTCATTAATATGGTAATATCAGTCATTTAATATTGGGCAGCAAATTATATAACCTGCCGTGAAAATCCTGCAACGCATTGTGCGTTTTAAAGGCTGTGTATAAATATGTGTGTGTTTTAATACCACCGTGAAAAGTGCTGATTAGCTCCGGTATGGGAATGATTAATTAATACCAAACACACATTTCCATTTCATAGTTTCCTATCAATTATTGAGGTAAGATGCATTTTAATGAGCTGCGGGCGAAGGTGTGCGTACGTACTCGCTGCTCGCAGAAAGGTCTTATTAAAACACACTTTTCTCTCTGTTAATGTTTATCTTGAGAAGTAGAAAATAATGACTTCATAACTTCTGTCTTTTTTCGCATGCCACCCACAGCCAAGCACACTACCAAACCGAGCTTGATAATTAGTTTGTGTGTGTTCACACAACTTTATTACTAAGTCCATTAATTCACATACTTAAGTGTGACCTATGTGACTATCTGTTGTATTTTTAGTTCAGTGTGAGTAAGGCTAGTGGCAAGTTGAGCTGTATTGAGTATACTCAGGTAAAAATAATCATGCAGGATGTAAAAAAGTTTCATAGAAGAACCATTTTACCATTTTGGCTGTGTGGTTCCATAAGGAACCTTTAGAGTAACCACACACAAAAAAACTCTGGAACACTATGGAAGTTAATGATACAGTACTTCAAAACTGTTTGGTTACACAAAATATCTCCCTTTGTGTTTAGCAGAACAAAAAAAATTCATAAAGGTTTGGATCAACTTCAGTAAATTATGACATCATTTTCATTTTCCCTTTAACATTCAAAGAACCTTCCTATTGCACAGAAGATAGTAAAAAAACATTTCTACAGACTATAAATGAGTAATAAAGAAATGTTTTTAAAGAACCTTTGACTGAATGGCTCTCTGGGTACCATAAATTGCTCTTCTGTAACATCACTGTGAATAATCATTTGTAGCACCTTTTAAGTGCAGTGTTGTGTTGAGTGTTGAAAGATAGTGTACTGTAGTGTAGTGGTTGGAATCTGGGCTGATAACTGAAAGGTTAAAGGGTTAAATCCCCCCAAGAGTTGATTCATGAACTATCAGCATTGTGTCCTTGATCAAGTCAGTTAACCTCACCTTGCTCAAGGGAAAATGTCACTGTAATAAGTGTACTGTAAATCCCTTTGCATGTAAGTGTCAACAAAATGACTAATTAGTCCACTTTGCAATTCTAATGGGGACCAAGTTTCTAAAAAATGATACAGTAAGTAAAACCCTGAAAAATATACTTGTCTTCACTAGTAAAAAAGCAGAAAATGCATATAACCACAATACTGCTTTGGTAACATATTTTTCTCTTTCAAGTGTTTAGTATTCAAATCACACTGTTAAAAAATTTGGTCAAAATATGTACCAGCTGTCATTGGTGCGGTAGGGGAGAGCAGGGGCGAAAGTACCATTTT
This sequence comes from Misgurnus anguillicaudatus, assembly GCF_027580225.2. Taxonomy (NCBI): domain Eukaryota; kingdom Metazoa; phylum Chordata; class Actinopteri; order Cypriniformes; family Cobitidae; genus Misgurnus; species Misgurnus anguillicaudatus. The sequence continues at coordinate 14,624,162 of NC_073354.2, forward strand.
TCAGAAAAGCATAATTTTTAAAGATAATGTTCAGACAGAGATATATTTTTGCTGTGGTCAATAACTCACAAGTTTAGTCAATAAATACCAGGTGGAATTTTGAAAAAATGTAAAACGACTTCAGTATAATTTAACTTTGTAACAGAAGATAGATTTTTGTGTTACATTTGTTTTTAGTAAATATACATGACTATTAAGTTGTTTATATGTAACTGCAAACACATTTTGTCATTTATCTTTGTAAAAAATAAAGAAATTACATTTTCATTTTAAATTTCAGTTTCGTTGGATGTTTCAAAAGCAACCTGACAGTACAAACTTGAATTGTTAAAAATAAAAATTTAATAGTTTGAACACTTAGAAATGAAATTAAATCAAATTAGAATAATATCAATTTTCAACACAACAGTATTAGCAGCAGGACAAAAATAATAAGTGTTACATTCATCCAACAGGAACTCCTGACATTTAAACCCGATTTACTTTTATTTTGAAAAACTCTGAGAACTCAAATTGAGGATGTGTTAGAGCACTAAATAACTTGTAGATTGATCAAAATTTTAATACATAAAACAAGAAACACAACGCGTTATAAGAAAAAAATGACCGCTTTAGGAATTTACTTATCATGGTTAAAAGCAGCTTTCCGGACCTAGACGTGCAAAACGGTGAGGAAAACCGCAATATTTGTCAGCTCTGTCAAGGGTTGTGTGCTAAAGATGCTGTCATATGGCGCTTTTCCATTGCATAGTACCCCACGGTTTGGTTTAGTTTGGGTCGGGTCAGCTTACTTTTGGGAGCTTTTCCACTAGGTGCAGTACGTGGTACCCGTTTTTTGTACCACCTCGGTTGGGGTTCCAAGCGACCTGAGCTGATACCAAACGTGACGCGAAAACACTGTAGATCACTGATTGGTCTGAAAGAAACCTCACTAACAGCGTCATCGCTATAATGTTAGCTTTACCTTTAGTGGTAGCTTGCGCTGTCTCGAGCAAACATGTTGTCATCTGTGCTCTGCTATAAGTTTCCAAACTCCGTTTTAGCGATGAAAAACATCCACATGTTGAGAATCAGGGACACCATAACAGTTTTTTCCAGACTTGCAGTTTGTGGCGGGACATTCGCGACGAGCACGTCAGCATTATATGCTTAAATGCAACTTCAGAAACTGTCATGTGAGACAGAGGTAGTGATAAACGCGATGTGGAAACATCTATTTGTGGTGGGCAATTTTAATTTTGTGGCGGACTGAGAAATTAATAAACGTATGGGAATGTACAACAACGCTCTCCTCTCACTTGTATGATGTCACAGCTGTATGCAGCTCAAATATAACGACACGCCTATAATCCCTCCCACTGCGAAATGATACTAAACTCGATGGAAAAGCTAACCACGCCAAAGTGAGGTGAGCTGACCCGACCCAAACTAAACTAAACCGTGGGGTACTATGCAATTTGGAATGCAAATGTTATCAGGGCTCAAAGAAAATCGTTGTGTTACTTACGTCCCGCATTAGTTTCACCCCGGTACTTTCCTACTCTTATAAATGTCCTAATATTGTCACGGTTAGTCTGTGTTTGCTCCATTTGCTGTCACCTGGACATTCATTGATTAATTACCTGCCTCATCACACCTGTGTATCGTTAGTCTGTTTGTATATATGTTGTATGTACACTTGCCGGATCATTGTCATTATTTCCCTGTCTGTTCCTGTGTTGTATGTTCCTGTTTTACCTGCCGTTGTATGTTACTCATGTTTTGATTCCTGTTTAATATTAACTGACTCCTGTTTCCCGGCGTGACAGAATGGTCGAAACTCCAGGCTGGGCTCAAGTTACCCGTCGCCACGTCCGATTCATTCCCCGGGGTGGCTGCCACGACACTAGAGCCGGCTCCTGTGAGGGTTGAATTGTTTCTGTTGGTTCCCCTGTTCCCAATGCTCAATTTGTGGCTTGGAACGGCCGCCATGCATGATTTATTTTCCCCCGGCATGGTTGCCACCATGCATGAGCTCGTTTCCCCGACATGTTGGGAGTCGACCCCAGGACGATCGGATCTAGGGTGGCCATTCGTGCCAGTTCCGCCGGACATGTCCGGAACATGTTTTCGGGTTCCTTCTCCGGAAGTCGCGTTGCTCAACCGCATACGTCATCACATTTCAGTTAAAATACATTCGAAAATTAAGATTTATTTCTTTGAAGACATACAATCATTGTAGTTTCATTCTTACCTTGAAATGTAACGGTTGCTTTTCTGAAATTAAACCTGAAATATTAAACCTTGATGACATATGCGGTCGACCAACGCGACTTCCGGGGAGCGAGCCCGAGGGCATGTTCGTGACGTGTCCGGCGGAGCTGACACGAATGGCCACCCTAATCGGATCCCCGTCGGTTCCCAAGAGGGTAGAGTCTTCAGAGTCGGTTCCTGAGATGGCCACTCCGGTTCTCTCGGCTTTGCCACGGCTCCCTGACTTTTGTTTTTGTTTACGTTGGGGTTGATGTGTCTGGAAGACAATCTTTGGGGGGGGGGGTTATGTCACGGTTAGTCTGTGTCATGTTTTGTGTTGCTCTGATTGCTGTCACCTGGACATTCATTGATTAATTACCTGCCTCATCACACCTGTGTATCGTTAGTCCTGTGTTGGATGTTCCTGTTTTACCCACTGTTGTATGTTACTTGTGTTTTGTTTCCTGTTTTATATTAAATGTTATTTATTTCATGGGAACCCTGCGTATGCGTCCTGACTCCTGTTTCCCGGCGTAGAAAATATGTACTATTAAGTACAGATATGCCAGTCCCGGCGCCATGGGCGGGCTTTAGGGGGCCGGGCCCGCCCTGTGAGTCACTAGTGCCCGCCCTGGACGAACCTGCTGTCTCCCTTCACCTGTTCACCAGCTCCATGTTTTTATCAATAGGCCACTGTTATTAATTAAAAGTTATGGTTTTGTACATATATAACTCATGAATAAAAATAAAAATGTGTTTGGTCTGATTAAAAAAAATATATATTTTAAACGAATTTGATATGCTGTTATCTTTCACTATTTTCGCTGCTGAAACAACAAAAACAGTCAACATTGCGTCTAAAATGTAAGTGGCTTAATATTAATTACTTGTAGTGAACTGTCATTAAATCTGTCACATTTTCAACCGTGATGTGATGCTGCTTAACTGTATCATGTTATTAAAAAATCCACTTTTTTACCGCAGTATGTTTAACCCACTTTGTTAACACACTTTGTGTTTGCTGTGCTTATTTGTTTAACTTTGTGTTTTTACATTATGCACTTTCGGTCGCCGTTGATTAAAGGATGCAGAATCATCATCCTGTTTTGGTGATTGTTATTGGCGTTTTTTTAATCAGACTAGGCAACTTGTTCGGTCGAGCAAGTAAAATTCTCTTTCACTTGGCCTTTTAAAAAATCCACTTGTCTCTGATATTAACCGGACAAGCGTTGATGTCGAGCCCTGCGACGTGTTTTATTTGCGTTTAGATTGCTTCAGTAAGCTAGGTCCAATCTTTACGACTTCTCCGTATTGCGTTAATGAAGAGGTATGTTAGTTCTTCCTCGCTTTTTTGTCCACTTAATGCATAACTAATGATATTATGCATTGCAGTGACGTTGCTCTCATTTGTGCCCCCCCCCTAAAAAATGAAATGCCCGTCCGTGAATTTGTGTCTGGCGCCGGGTCTGAGATATGCATACACCAAAATGTACCTCTGAGGTACTAATTTGAACTCTTTAGGTGCAAAGGTGTACTTTTTGAAAGGGTACAGCCCCACTGTCGGCTGGGGTTCCTAGTTTTTTTCTAACAGTGTAAAATAGGTAATATAAAACATTTAAAAGCCTTATAAATTGTTGATGTGTTTATTCTGAAATCTAGTAATGCTCATAGGTATATTTGTTAGGGTTAGGTTCAGAGGTAGAATCAGAATTGTTGCTAATAGTGCAGTGGTCGATACTACAATGTCCAACAGTCCGGGGGAAAGTTCAAAGGCCTCTCCTATTTTGGAAATTTCATGAATACCTAGCAGAGGGTTTGGCAAAATGGCTTAAAAAATAATGATTGGGCCATGTTCTGGGTACACTTTAAAAAAAGGCACAATAGCTGTCATTGAAGGTTCTAATATGTACATTTTAGGTACAAATGTGTACTTTTTAAAAGGGTACCTCAGTGACTGCTTTCATACATTAATTTTCTGAGAGTTTATGGTATAGTAAATATCATTATCTATGAAAACACTTGAGGCTTTGAGAGATCTTTATTAGCATCTCCAGTATGAGTGTGTGTGTGCTGTCTATTGCCAATCTGTACCCATGAAAGAGATGCAGAAATGAGTGAGACGTCATTGAGCCTGTAAAGATGGGCTGACAGCTTTAACTTTCCCCTGCTGTTTTATTTAACAGCACAGGGCCAGATGCAGGCGCGTTCACTGTCAAGCCGAATCTACTTTGAATGAGACAGATGAGCAGATTTACCCCATACTAACTAGAGTCTTTATTCCTCTCACTGCGCATGTGTGTGCGGCGTAACTAGTGGAACTGATGACCCGTGCTTTCCTTTATCATATTTCTCTCTCTTACTCCCTATTTTTCACCCTGCAAGAACTGCAGGTCTTTGTTGTAAACAATCTAATATTTTTTATCACGAGATTCCACAGGCGTAGCTCGGCCTTGCCGTACATTGACATAATGAATCCAAATAAATCCCTTACGTCGGATACTGCCGTTCCAGCGCCCATCCTCGAAAGCAGAGGAGTGTGCAACAGATAGATAAGGTGAGGCGAGGTGGTGGTAGAGAGGGGATGAAGTGGAATAGATAGGTGGAAAAGAGGGTTTAGAAATGTCTAGGTATTCCAGGTTAAAGCTTTTTTACCTGGAGAATGAGGTATCGGGTGCTTTACTGGATATATATGACAAATCCAAAGCAATGTGTCTTCTTCTATCAGTGGCACATCTGTAATGGATGGGTGGGTTTATTTTTAGTCCATATATCTGATGAACATTGCTCCATTTAAAATATGTAAAGGTCACTGCCACATGGAGGGGAAACATCCATGCAGGAATATTTGTGTTGGGATGAAAAAACATCCATCATTGAATTATAGTATATGTCACCCTGTCTGTGAAATCCACGCTACAGTCTCATAATTTAATTTTGAGATTAGGAGCAGCAAAGTTTTATTGATTTCACATTGATTTCAATCTTTGACCTTACTCAGTCAATATTAAAGATTTAAAGGTTATATTTTCACAGAATGTCCAAGACAAGTTGATGTAGAAGACAGTAAATCACAAAAAAATAGCTAAGTTCTCACAAACAAAATTCCCAGGCAGCAGACGACCCCGGCCGGATTCGTGGTGATGTCAGCAGTTCCGGTGCGGATCTGGTGCGAATCCGAGCCGGAGTCGTGTGCTGTTTGGGTCACATATTGTTTGTGTAGCTTTGATTGTGACTGGCTGATTGGATAAATATGGATTTAAAGCTAATACACAACAGCCATAAACTGTAATTTTAATATCAAACAAGCACACAATACTAACGTAGAGATCTCCAAATAAAAACTGCTAAAAATGAAAAACTGAGGTCAGTTTATTTTATTATTAATGAAAAAAGTCAGAGGCAAATGAAAGTAATAACATTAAAGTCAAGTACTCCCTTTTTGACCCTATATAATGTTTCAGCCAGAAAAGAGACGCTTTTGATGTAACCTTGAGACACATTAGCATAGTATGTTAACATCTGTCTGTGAGGAGAAAAGGATATGTGGACAACATTAAAATGGCCATTAAAGCATCACTGCGGATTAAAAAGCTGTACCGCGTACCCTTCCCTCAACGTATTCTTTCATTACCACAACATATATGCCACTCGCTTATGCTAATGCTTTTTAATTATGCCATTTGGCATCAGTGAGATGGGCCATGCAGAACACAACAGAGGTCATTATCAAATCAAAACCTGAGAACGAGACAAGTGTACATCCATCACGTACCAAATACACTCACGGCAGTCTGAAAATGTGCATTTGTCTTTAAGGAACCAAGAAGTTTAAAAATACACAACACACACACAAACAACAGTGTTAAATATCGAAGAAACATTGTTAAACTGCAATGATTTCTTGCTCAAGCAGACAGAGATATTGATGAACTCCTTTATTACCGGGAATCTAGACTATTGTCATTCTGTGTGAGCGCCAGTAGTAAGGCTAGAAGTGAGATTCACATTACACTTTCTACAGTCTCTTTAAAGCCTTTCAATTCATTCTAGAACTTTTATTTTCTTGTTATGGTGTTCAAACGCGGTGGGGTTGCAGATAAATACATATCTGTTACCCATCCACTGCTGGGATACGTCCCAAATACAGGTCTTAAACTAAAACTTGCTTTCACCAACAGTTAGGACAAATGTTAGGACAGATTTTCCGTAACTGAACCTTAAATAAACTGAACTGAATAAGAGTCCAATACAGACTTTTTTATATTTTACCCCATTTCATAGAAATGTGTATTTAGCATCATTTCAGCAAGCCATCTGGGTCAAGTGTGACACCCTGTAGTACCACAATATAGAGTGCCGCAGGGATGCTGTATTTTTGAGACTTGAGACTTTTGTAGTTAGTGGACATTGGTTCCCACAAAAAAAAACATTTATTTTTCCTATAGACTTTTGGATTATAGCAAATATAAGCTTTGTGTTTAACAAAAGTTTATAACACTTACACATTTGATTAACAGGTTAATCTTTACAGATGAACACAACTTTTATGATAAGTCTAAATGCGTTTACTAGAAATAAAAAAACAAATTTAGACTTCAAAATTCATAAAAGTTGTGTTAATCTGTGAAGATTACTGTTGGACAAAATGTGTAAACAGAGGTGGGGGACTCGTATCACAAATTTTCAAGACTTGTGACTTGCTTGATTAAAGTATGAAAATGACTTGACTTGACTTTGACTTGAAAATAAGCTACTTGAGACTTGACTTGACTGGACAATGACTTGAACTTATAATAAACAAACAGCAATAAAATTCATTAAAATAAAAAATATTATTGTGACATCAATACCACTAATCAGCGTCTGCGCCTTTAACGCTGAACAATTCAAACCGCGCCAAACATGGCAGTGGCAGTGTCTCGTTTGGCTATAAAGACTGGACCGTGCCAATCAAAAAAGATTTGCCAGATGCAAAATATACATACAACGCAAGAATATCCGACAAGACAACCACAATGTCAAGAACCACAAGGAAAGGTAAGAAAGTCATCTTTTTATAGTCAGTTTCACTCTATAACGATTACTAATGTAATAAATAAATATTTATTGTTTGTCATACTTTGGCCTTGGTAGCATATTATGTTTTTTTTTCTTATTAGAAATGTGACTATTATTAGACTGAAGTTTATCTGAATTTTTATCTTTTTAAAATGAGCAGGACGCTTTATATTACATGTAGGCTATAATGTCTGTAAATGTGCACATTTTCAAGTGTTTGTGTGGACTGTGTTTGGAAAATAAAAAGCATTGCGCTTACAGTTGATACGCGGTCTCGAGTCATGACCCACGGTTCGGCTCGCATGCGATTCATTCGCGGATTGTCATGGGGAAAGTTTATCATTTCCACATGTTTTAAAGGCTTAACATTCAAATGTAAACATTCAAGTGATTTTAAACAATTTAATCACAAAAAGGCACTAAAGTGAGCAGCTTTCTGTAACTACGTGTAGACGCACGTGGGTTGAATGTGTCTGGTCCAGCTCCAAGACATAATCATCCCTAAACCTTTCAAAGATTAGAACGCTTGATGTGTAAACTATAGACTATTGCTGAGTCCCAATTCGCATACTATCCATCCTAAATAGTATTCAAAACTAGAATTAGTACGTCCCAAATCGTAGTATGTTGAAATGAGTATCCCAAAGATACCTGGATGGTCTACTATTTCGGGTTAGAATTCGAAGTGCAGATCAATGCACACTCTAACGGCTAATATTGCCCACAACCCATTGCGTGCGGGAGGGAGGAGATTAACCACACTGACCCTCTTGCTTATTTGTAGTAATACTGTGGGTGTACAAATGTTAACTTTATTAGTCCAACGAAAGAAACATGGTTACTACACTTTTACTATAGTAAAAGCATGGTTCATTTTCATCTGGGTATTTTTGAGTTATATATAAGTATAAAATTAAGTATAAAATATGTTAAACGGTATTTATACTATAAACTTTTTAATATTTTGACTTTAAAATAAGTAGCTTTCGTTACACACATTGCACATGAACGTCCCCACTAAACACAGGACGTCGGATACACGTGCAGATCATGTCTATATTGGGTCCATTGGTCCATGACCAATTCTGGACATCTATTCGACGTCCAAACTAGGTCCACTATTTGGACGTCCAACCATGACCCTACTTGGACGTCATATTTACGGCAACATTTGACGTTTGAACTGGGTAATTTTTTGGACGTCATTAGGACGTCATATTTACAGCAACATTTGACGTTTGAACTGGGTAATTTTTTGGACGTCATTTGGATGTCATATTTACGGGCAACATTTGACGTTTGAACTGGGTGATTCTTTGGACGTCATTTGGATGTCTATGGCATACCTATTTCTATATTACATGATTAGGCCTATAAAAATGTGTTTATTTACAAATATCAGCATTATTGTACCAACATGATTAATACTTACAAACAAACACCTGTGGCGTCAGTCGACGTGCTTCGCCGAGCATCGTTTCAGTTGCATTTAAGCATATATGTGGACGTCTGAGTCGCGAATGTGCCACCACAAACTGCAAGTTTGAAAAAAATTGTATGGTGTTCTTGATTGTCAACCTGAGGAGGTTTTTCATCGCTAAAAGAGAGTTAAGGAACTTACAGCAAAGCACAGATGACAACATGTTTACTTGAGACAGCGCAAGCTAGCATAAAGGTAAAGCTAATCTTTCACATTATAGCGATGATGCTAGAAGGTCTCTCAGGCCAATCAGTGATCTACTGTACAGTGTTTTCAGGTCACGTTTTGGTATAAGCTCGGCTCACTCGACCCGACCCAAACCGTGGGGTACTATGCAATGGAAAAGCGACATATTACTTAAATTTAAGTACTGTAGAAAGTACTATAAAACTTAATTTTACATAGGGAGGTGGGGAAAATACATTTTTTATCAGAGCTTTTAGGACAATGTCAGTAAAGACGTAAACGACGACTTTTACCATTTGTAAAAGAGGTCCGAAGAAATTACCTCATAATCCCGTGTGAATAGACCAGCTGTAAATATTGTCATTTCCTGTAATGTTGCGCATTTTTTAAAATATAGAAGCACTTAAAGAACCATTAAGTTCCTGCATGCCACGACACAGACTTTTAGCAAAAGGTCAAAATCACTTCTCAGAGGCACGGAACTGTTTTTAAACATAGTGTTTCCTCTCTGGTCCGATTTCGACTTTTTCTCGTCTGCATCATGTTGCGTTTGCACATGAGATTTCAGGAAGCAAGGTAATGTGCACATGATGACGAGGGAGGTGACGCGCTGCGTAATCGAGTTACCCCTCCCACTTCTGAATGTTTTACTGAGATTTCTTATCCCGTGCGAATTAACCATTAATATTACAGATGACCTGTGGTAAAATTACATTACTTCATCTACCCCTGTAAAACTAATCCCGTCGGAATAGGGCTTTAGACTTCATTTGTTGATTTTCTTACACAAAAGGCTGTGGGATGCAAACATATTACCTTTAAATTGGGAACTGGGTTTTCTCCACCCACATAGACGTCTAATTGATTGGACATAACAGCAGAAAGAGTTCAAAAGAAGGGAAGAAGTTCATAACACATCCTTTTCCGTCTTGCTCGTATCTCGCCCCTCTCTCCCTCCCTCATAACCAGCCATTCAGCCAAGGATAATCACTTTTGTACTCAAGAGAGAAAATGATGTTCAGTTGAGAGCAAAAGCCTACAAGAGGGAGAACAGAGAACACTGATATTAGGTCCCTGCAGAGCATAGCAGGACACTCGTCTTCTCAAGTGGAGAAGATGCAGTGAAAGTAGAGGTGTGCTGTACCTGAGGAGAAATGGGGGATATATTGACGAAGCTTTTGAGGACAAGTAGTGAGAGGCGAGACAGTGGCGGGAGAAGAAGTTTCTCTGTCGAGTCGAAATCTGGTCCCCATGGTTACTCTAGTTGCAGCTTTTGAACACCGTGGGGAGTCATGAGTCTGACGGGACTAGATTACCTGGGCCCTGTTATTATTATCTGTTCATTCATCTCTCTTCACACACACATACTGTATACACACACTACCGCCTGTGTCTATCTCTCAACAGCACCACATGCAGTGCACAAAACCTCTTTCTATTACAAACAAACACACACAGCAACTCCCCCATACAGTTGTGTTGAGTTCATGAGAACACTCAGTTACTGGAACCCGTGTTCAGATTTGTTATGTGGACCTTCCGAGGGGATTACGGAAGATGCTGGATTTTGATTCCTGTTATTTTTACTTGTGAGGTATTAGGAAAAGAACTCGACTGAACGATAAGTCCACCAGAGGTTTATTTTAAAGTACAAGTCTAAGCAGGGCAGATTTATCTGAAATGTAGCCTGCATATATATCAACAAAAACATGTAAACACAGACTCGCACGTATGTAGTTTAACAGAACTGTTTTCACAAAATCACCCTACATAATGTAAAGAACATTCTGTGAAATTATAACCTTGATGTCTTTAATATTAAATGAGTAAGGTCAAAGATCAAAGAAATCAAAGGTCAAAGAAATCAGGGCTGTTTCTCAATATGCGTTCTTCAGCGATCTTGCATCCTTGCTGTACGTCATCATTAACCGTTGAAGTTCAATTCCAATTCTCAAGAACACAAGTACAGAGGACGCATGAAAATACCTGCATGTGTTCCTAATATTGAGGATGCATCAAGTGCAGACTTGCGCGCAGAAATCGTTCAACGACCCAGAAGTCATTGCGGCAAAATAATGGCGGAGGTCAGGTGACCAGCAGGAAGATCGCACACATCTCAATTCTCACTAGTGCGTTCTGTGTTCTCCCGACCTTCTGAGTTCGTTTTTCCAACATCGCCTGGCAAGACCGACCTCCACGAGAACGCAAGTCTGTTCTTTGCGTTCTTTGAATTGAGAAACATCCATTGATGCTCCCAATTTTCATGGATGCAAACATACACAAGGGGGGCTGCACGCCAAGCTACCTTAGGGTACCACCCTAGCTAAAATATATTTTATGACAGTGGGGTCACAAATAGTGGAAATGTTTCTGAAGTTCTCAAGTTATTGCTTGGTGTTGTTAAGCTCTTTGTTCTTCTAAAGCATATAAGCGTTTAAGTCAAATTTCCTCTGATGCTTTCTAAAAAACTAGTAATTAAGAGTCATCCAGTTTTTCAGGCCAAAAGTCGGATGCGATGTTGTGTTTCTAAGAACAAGAAAGTGAAAATCACTTCATAAGATTGTGAGGAAAATGTAAGGAGCTCACAGATCACTGCACGTCTTTGCAAAAATGTGAAAATAATGAGCGAAATATTACACATATAATGATACAAACAGAGTATAAATAACTCTGAAAGTGTTAGAAAAGTGTGCGTTTGCCAACAACTCATCAAAGCTTGGAACCAGAGCTTCCGCTTTTGAGCTCGCAACTGGAAACAGTTTGATCACTTTCTCTTTCATTTATTAATTTTTTATTTTCCTGTTTTCTTTTTTAAGGCGATGAAAGCAATCAAGATCCCCTGTGAGCACAACTTGGATGCAACTAGCTTGCAGGTTACTCGAATCATGAAAGGAGGCCCGGCGATGGCAAATAATTATGCCGGCCCTGCACTTCATAAAGACTAAAGTAATGAGCTTGAGCTCCTTATAACCAGATTATTAAGCAGCGCTGTAACAATAATAGAAACCAGCCATCTACTCATGTACCAGAGCCAATTTACATATTTGCAAAATTGCATTAGTCGACAGAATCGTGCGTGCCCTCCAATTAGCTGCGAAAAGCAAAAAGGGAAATGGTACAAATTGAGGCCCAGTATGATATACAGTACAGCGGTGTGTGAGGGTTATATGAACTCAATCCTTCCTGTCCTGAGAAGGGTTCTCAACACCTTGCCCTCTATAATGAGTCCCAGTAGATGAACAGGAGGAGAGAATGAAGATGAGGCACAGGAGAGAGATACAGAGGGAAAATGGAGAGGGTTGGGGGGATGAGGGTAAACTGCCAACATTTGCAGTGCTCTGGCAAACAGGCTGAACAAAATTCCATCAGTGCCAGGCCTGCCCAGAGACTCCACTTATCTATAGAGAGCAGGTGCACGCGTGTGTGCGCTCGTGTGTCTGAAAGCATGAGGCGTGAGGTATGAGTCAACAGGGAGTGTGCTGTTCCCTTTGAGCCATCGCTTGGCGGGGAAAAGGGAGCCGAGCAGACGAAATGTTTTTTAAATGCTTGGTAATCAGGCAGGCGGGCTTTCTCTTATAGCTTAGCGAAAGATTTCCATTTGAAATGAGCCGCTGTGTTAATCTATAGTGCATAAACACATACTCTCACAATAATACAATGATGTATATTAATATATATATACTCAACATTGTTTTAAAAGTGTACATTGTACAGTAGATGTAAGGGATACTAAAGGACCTTAAGAGAAGTCGCGTCACTAGGCGGCTATGTTTGCAATGCCTGTGGGCTGTTATTTCAGTTATACAAACTAAAGTACAGTACTTGGTTGGAGAAAAACAGATATCTCTAAAATTAAACAGCATATTTCTGACCAACAATTAAACCTGACATCAACTGTAACATAACTTTTGTTTCTTAAGCTGAAATTGTGCTAAAATACATCTTATTTTGAGGTCGTTTTAGCTACTGCGCATGCGGACAGGTTGGCAAGCCCCTTGTGATTTGTATAGAGCTCCTTCCCCAGAGAATTGTCAGTGGCCTTGTCCCAAATGACACACTCCCACACTCCGGACTTGTGGACCTCCTCAGAGTCTACAGTTTGATGACATCATGTAGTGCAGACCTTAGGGACCTTTGACGCGAGTCCAAGAGGGCGCACCGGAGTCATATAGACAATTTCAAAAGATGTAAACACTACTGGTCCAGAAACACTTCCTGTTTCAGTTTGTTCACTTTTTTATTATTTTACATATATCATTATCTTTAAAGAGTAACTAAACCCTAAACCACCTTTTTTGGTCAATGATCTGTAAGAATGATGCTTTATTAGTGCTGTTCATTGATTTTAGTAAGTTTTTTGACATTTGGATATAAAGTGTTTCAATACTACAATATATGGTGTAAAAACGTCTGAGAGCTGCCCTCTTCAGGTTGAACGGTGGCTACTGCGGTTGAATTTTCCTATTGGATGTTGGGTCCAAAAAATGCCTCGTGACGTAAGCAGGTTCAAGATCACCACGCCCTTGTTACGATCTCACCACACACTTGGTACAAGCTTAGTTCATCCCCTCTATCTCCGTTGGGATCTGCCCACTTTTCTTGCATTTTTTTCAAATATTGCCAGTGGGTGGAGTCAGGCTCTGAACAGGGGTTTAGTTGTTTGTTTAAATTTTAAATCAGTTCTTTATGTTCTGTTGGTTGTATTTTATCCCAACGTTTATCTAGTGTTAAAAACTGAAACAGGAAGTGCTTCTGGACCAGTGTTGTTTACATCTTTTGAAGTGGTCTATTTTAGGACAGACTCGAGGGTCGGAAATAGGAAGAAAAGTTGCCCATCAGTTTGAACTCCTCTCTTCTGTTATATGATTGGTCTGATTGCTATTTTGCAAGGACTTCTGCACAGCAAATTGTGTGGTGTTACATTTTCAGTGTAATTCCTAATAGTGTTACAGTGTTAAAATAAAAGTGTACATTTAGTGAAATTAGCACCGGCTTGTGTGAAATGGCGCCCCAAAGTGGTGTTATATTTTGGTGCTTAACTTACAAACGCCTGTGCAGTGTTAATTGTACATACGGGAACTTCACATAATTGAGACAATGCAGTCCGCATTTGAGGATCAAGTCAGTTCGAAAAAATGGCGGCTCTGTCGGTGGACTTATGCAATTGAAAGCGAAGACAAAAACAAGGTAAGATTTAGAATTTTATTTTTTGTTATATTTGATTTCATAAATTGTATTAATATACTGTTTTAACATTTAACGTTACTATAAGCTGTGTCTGTGAGCAAGGTAGCATGCATAATCATTCCTTAGAGTCACATTAAAAGCCCCAGGTGTTGTAATTTTTATTTAATGGCAGCATTTTTTTTAAACATACTTTAATGTAAGATGGTTTAACTTATAAACTTATGGTATGGTTTTAACTTTCTCTTTGAATAATATTACACGTTGAAAACGTGCTTTAACCATAGAGAAACTGGCATTTCGAACTGGCAAAACTACAGTAAGTTAGCAACGAAAACGCGTTATATGTATGGTTCTAAGCTATTTTTTATTTAATCTAATTAATTTAATTTTTATAAGATTTTTGGCGCGGAGATGTACACTGGCTCAGTGCTTATTACACGTTGAAAACGTGCTTTAACCATAGAGAAACTGGCATTTCGAACTGGCAAAACTACAGTAGCAACGAAAACGCGTTATATGTATGTTTCTAAGCTATTTTTTTATTTAATCTAATTAATTACATTTTTATAAGATTTTTGGCGCGGAGATGTACACTGGCTCAGTGCTTATTTTACATACGGGAAGTTTCCGTAGCCACAGTGTTCATTCGTAAACAGGGCTTGAAGCAGAGCAGACGGTTATGCTTGTCCTTTGGCACATGGCGTTCAAGTTAATTAATGGAAGTTTAGGGCAAAGGTAAGAATTACAATCCTGTTTTTGTTTGTTTTAAAAAATATAATGTCGACGGTCAGTCTATTTTATATAGGAGTTTTGTGAGAATTACTGTGGTTGTTGCCTCGTTCTAAACTTTTCATATTCTAATGTGTGATATCAATTTCATTGTCCTCTTGATAATGTACGGTTACAACTTCAATTTTTTGTCAGTTTAAGTAGTAAATGTATATTATAACTATAAAATATGTAATTTTTGAGACTATATGTTATAATGACGCACCAATTAATTTTAAGCCAGTTTAAAACATGCTGTATCTTATCTTTAATTTGATGAATTTTGTTAGTGAAAACTAACATTTAATAGTAACAAAAACGCTTTATGTCTTGTACGTGTATGGCTATTTGCTGTTTTTAATCGAGCTAATTTAATTTGATTAATTTTGGCGCGGAGATGTACACCGGTTGAGTGTTTATTTTACATACGGGAAGTTTCCGTCCTCACAGTGTTCATTTGTAAACCGGGGCTGAAGCAGAGCAGACGGTTATGAAAGTTAAAGAAAGACTTTACGTTACAATCCTGTTATTTTTGATATTATAAATAATGACAGTCAAAAAGGACTCCTTTGTGATTTTTAGTATGTTTGAAAGTTCCGCTTCCGAGTCTGTAGTAAGTTACGTGTAACGGTAAAACTGATTAAAAAGTAATTAAAAAGGTATAATTCCAAAGCACTATTTGTGAGTGTGGGTAAATTGGCCGTTTTCTTGCACATGTGGAGGTACAATAGTAATGCTTCTAGTCAGGGTAATCGAAATCTTGAAATTTAAGGAACATTAACCATAATTTAACCTTTTTGAAATGCCAGCTTTGAGGTAATTAAAGTCATGTGTAAATGTAATGTGTGTCAACATACAAGTAATTCAGTAGCTCGTCAAAGCAGCATACCACAACCTTTTAGTGTATATGCCTTGTTTCTAATGTTTATTTTTGTTTTAAAGCAAGTAATCGAAGTGACCGACAGAATGCTGTTTAAAGTGCAGTACCAACATCATAAAAAGTACATAAAGCATAATGGATCAGCATATGATGCCTTGATTAAGGATGTTAAGTTTTCTTTTGGATTGTGATATTTGACTATTACAATTTTACATTTTATGTGTTTCAGTTTATTACAGATTTTATTAAGTATGTTACATAATGGATGAGCTAAATTTTTATTTAAATGTTTGTTGTATTCACATATTTCTGTTCTGTGCTTTTCTGTTCATTTTGTGTGTTCAGTCAAGCAAAAATTTGGGATCTCTCCAGATCATAACATCTATTTAGCCGACGAGACTGGAACAGAAGTAGATGAAGATGTTTTTGCAGACATTATTGAGCAAAAGCCTGACACTCTTTGGACGATAGTTGATGCTGTGGCTATTACAGGTATAAAAGGCTGTAACAGGTTTTATCAAGTTATATATTAATTCATTGTAAAGTTATACTGTAGTTTGAATTTTCTATTCGATTTTAAGATCCTCCTGCCAACATAACCTCTCCATCTGCAAACGAGACTGAAACGCTGCCACTTCATTCAGTTGCATCTTCATCAGACACACAGCCATCAGACAGCGACGGTCCTTTCCTCTCACCTAAAAGAGCTCGTTCTGTTGACCATTCACAAGAAGCTAAGGAGGTACATTACTTGCTTAAAAATGTGAATGTTGTTTTATTAGGGTCTGTTTACACTTGCTTTTAAGATGTGTTTTCATCGATCGGATCACAAGCGGACGAGTGAGACGCATTCTGTTTACACCTGGTATTTAAATCTGTCTCTTTTGACCGCTTCTGTCCTAATTACTATAAGGGGGTGGTCTGTAGACTGTGGGCCAGTCTCTTTTCTGTCATTTAAATGTGAGCGGAAGTAATGACGGGTTTAAATTGACGTGAACTGTCAATGTCCTCGGCTTGTGTTGTGTGTAAACATACTGCACATGCTGCTATTTAAGAGCAATTGTTGAAATAAGCTTGCACAACACACGCTTTCACGCAATAGGGCTTATTCGATCTACGTCATCAATGTTCGCGGCTGCCATATTGTTGACATAGAACTGTCAGTCTGTCAATTGACAAGCGAGGCAGCGTGGGTATTATGCATGGTATTATCGGTGTAATTTTTTTAAAACCGCGCGATGGTGTGTGGTGTAATACACGGATGTTCTAACAACAGCAAAAAGAACCCCGGAATTAGTTTTTATGCGATACCGACTGTCAGAAAACATGAAAGGAGACAGAGGAGTTGAACCAGCGAAAGAGAGACTCCCAACAGCAAAGTCTGTCCCCATCATTTTACCCCAGGTAACGTTAGGGATATATGCTCACAGCAAAGTCTGTCCCCATAATTTCATCACATATGGTTAGCTGTAAGCAGTGGCTGAAACTGCTCTTTCAAATAAGCTGCCATAAATTGAGACAGTTATTAAATTAGTATTAATAACTATATGAACATAATAATAGGTCTGGCATTGATACTAGGTAACAGGGAATTAAGGGCCGTTGACATAGTTTTGAAAATCGTTTTATATTAAACAGAATAGCGGAGCTCACACCAAAACTATAACAACACAGATACAATGAACAACATCATTGGGATCACTTTCTGAGCGATTTTTCCCACCTGATTAAGGATAAACCATATATAGCATTAAAATCTATTTGAACTTCAAGTGCACGGCCACTTAAAATGACAGTGAAGCTCATTGCTGAGGTCTATAACATTAGATTACCTCCAGTTGCTGTGAAAATTGACTACGTAATGCTTTTTAATCTATTACATTAACTAACTGTTATGCCAAAAGGTAAGAGATTACACAAACTATTAGATTCACTGTTTAGAGTTACGCGAAACGCAGCGTGTTGAGGACATCTGCAAAAGTTTTTTTACAAGCAATATTAAAGGCAAGTGATTTGCGCGAGTGCTGTGAGCGAATTAGCATAAACGTATTGTTTGGTGATGTTGACGATGATATAGTAATCGTTATAGTTATAATGTGAACGGCCCTTCAGTGCTTGTATGATGAATGCGGATACTGTATGAATGATATAGTTATAAATATCCGGATAAGTTACGGCTGGCAATAAGGACGGATCTTTACTTAAGGCTATTGGGTCTATTTGATATTGTTCCACAATAATCAAGCTCATCTTCTCTTAATACGGACGAGATGAAGCCATTAGGCTACTGCTCCCCTCGACTCAAATCTACGTGCGGCTAGGGGCAGGACAGATGTCATGTCAACAAGATGGCCGCGGCTAGCGACTTCCGGTGTTTGCGAATAAGCCCTATTGAAAAATAAAACTAATAAAAGACGCTATGAGCGGCTGCTTTAGTTTTGTCAATGAAAGTTTTTAAAGAGAGTGCTGTACAGTGGGTGTTGGTGCTAGAAGTCAGAAAAGATGTAAAACATTGTGCGCAGTACTAGGGGTGGGAATCGCTTGGACCCTCATGAATCAATTCAGAATCGATTCTTAGGGTCCCGATTCGATTCAGAATCGATTCTTGACGTACTAATTTGCATATCTGTGACGTCATTACGGCACATTTGCTCTCAAAGCCAGACTAATGTTTGCGCTTTTGCTACTAGTCTCTGAACTGTCATATACTGTACTTTAATGCAACTAAGGGATAAATAATGTCATTCTTATATACATATATGTCCTGTTTCTGTTGTAAGACATTAAAACCAGTAAAAATAGTAATTTAACGTGACATTAATTCTATATATTAACCGGCATTAACTTCCATGAACTGACAAACGCGAAGCGTCTAATCATCATCATTATACACAGTGATTGGCAGTATTACTGTATTTATATAATGCAGCGCACCCAGTGACTGAATAACAAACTATGTGCATATTTTTACATAAGTATATTCATGTTATATCTAAACAGTCAGCGGATGGTTTAGGGCAGGGGTGTCCAATACGTCGATCGCAAAGGCAATGCCGGTAGATCGCACATAAGTTAACTGCTGCTCCACATGCGAATTTGCCATTATGGTCTTTTAGAGTAATTGTGAAACACGCAGGTCTTTTTGAGTTGCTGTGCCTTATGTCTCAAATGTGTTTTGCCAGGCCACTGCAGCTCAGTCGTTTTTAACTTCCAAAATTCACAAGGATGCGCATTCTTGCCTCATGCAGGAGTTGATCCACATGCACGGTGTGTGTGCATTTAAAGTGTTCTTTCTCTTCTGCTCTTGTAAGCTCCGCTATGTGCTCGTGCAGTGCGCGCTCTTAAGTTGTCCGTGTGCATCACCGCTCCCCCAGTTGAGTTCCGCCTTTTGGTTCTGATAACTTCACGTTATTATTTTGTAAACTAACATATAAGAATCGATTCTTGACATTTGTGAATTGATTCAGAATCGGCCCACGTCCGAATCGCAAATAATCCAAGAATCGATTTTTTGTCCCACCCCTACTCATTACCTCAGATTACAAAATGGGCAGAGAGTAGGCGGTCTTGTGTGGCTGTTCGAAAACACGTTCAACCACATGTGCGTTTACACTACAAAAGCAATCAGATGTGTTTTCTACTACATCTGAATGTGGTTGAAAGTGGTCGAAAGTGGATAAGCTTAAAGCACTTTAAAAACACGTTTACACCTGACGTTAACATCGTCTATTTGTGATCTGAAAACACATCGTAATACCAAGTGTAAACAGCCTACTGGATTAATTTACCATATTTACAAATTATCTTTGTTTTTTTAGCTTGTGAAAAGTGTTTTAGAAAAAAAGCCTGCAGGAGAGAAGATATTTCAGGAATACAGAAAAACAGGGAAAATCACAGATTCCACAAGACGAATTCTTGTTAATGCACTGGTTGGAGACATGATTGATAAACATGGGTAGGGTAAAGGATTTTATAACCTTTTCTCAGTTTAACTAGGTTTGACAATACAGTATGGGGATAACCATTTTAACTGTAGTCAATTGAGCAGTTTTACTGCATATAACAGTGTAGCTTTATTTGTCCACTAAGGTGTATTCCACCTAAGGAAATCAGGGTTAAATATGCAGTTGGGATTGTGACAGTGTTCCCCTCCCTCAAGGATCCTTATTCTAGACAAGGCTATGTGAGGTTTTTTTACTTTTCAAATGAATATTTTTCTTAACTCTTTCCCTGTCAAAGACGTTTTCCCTGTCAATGACGAGTTATCTCGTCAATTAAGGGCAAACCATTCCCTGCCAATGACGAGTTTTTCGGCTATCCATATTTTCGCTATCATCCACTAGATGGCACTCTTACACAACTCCAGAAGGCATTCAACTTTTTTGAAAATCCTAAATATGCTGGCAACTTAAAAAAAAAACTGTTGGTGGGGAAAGAGTTAAAGGCTCTTTTGTAATATATTTTTTATAAGCTGTTTGTAATTAAGTTGTAAGTGCTGTAATTTTAAATTGTTTTGCATTCATTTTAGGAACACTTCTACGATGCAGAAGGTAATTCGGGGTACATAGCCTGGAGACTTAAAACGGTTCAACGTAACAACCGCTGCAGCAGGACCACTACTTCAGAGGCCACTTGTGAAAGAAGGGGACCTGGAACTCAAAGAGCATTTTTTACATCAGAAATGCAGCTGGAGGGAGATCGTTGTCAAGAAGCTATTTCATTTCTGAAACACTGTTTGGATCCAGAGCAAGTGGCTGCAAAGATGAAATCTACCTTTCAGTATCGCCAGAAAATGATCCATGATCCTGAAAAGTCATCCTCTGTTATTTCTTTATTTCCAAGGTTTCTTGACACAAAAGGACTGGTAAGTAATGCATCTATGAGTTGTTGTTGTCTTTGTTTAAAAGGGCTTTTGAGCTGCAATACTTAGTAATTTGACAAATAATTCCATGCTTTTATCCATATACCATTTTAGGTGCTGCAAGACTTTGAGTTATTGTTTGGAGTGGAGACTGCATCTAAGCTTCTGGAGAAGTGGGACTCTTGTCTGAAACAAAAAGTCATTCAAGAAGCCAAAGCCCTGACCCAGTCACTGCATCTGAGTTGTCTGATTCAGTCGGCAGAACTGCAATGCAACACCAGTCATGGAGCTACAGGTAGTTCAGTATGTATGGTAATCAAAGGAGGACAGATAATCATTTCATGTGTACATAAAATACTTCTGTATATAGGTTTGTTATAATTTTTTTTTCTGATCATAGATTGGGACAGTGAGATGTCGTCCCTCTTATTGCTGGTGTATCTCCTACCACCACCTTCTAGTGGAAATAAGAAGGTTGTCAAGATCAGTGTGCGTGAAGCTGTAGACCGTGTAGTAAAATTTCATAAGGTATGTATGCTTACTTTTAATGTTGTGTAAGAGTGTTGATATGCAATGTGTGGTGATATGTAGGTAATTTTTGTCAGGTATTTAAATAGTGATTTTTTTTTCATAGTTGCAGTAACACTAATTTAAGATGGCAATGTAAGATGTTTTTTTTGGCTGTTAAATTAAATGAATTAAGTCATATGATATTTAATAAATAGAAATATGTTAATAATATGTCCTTATTGTAATGTATATGCATTCTCTTTGTAATGTCATACTTAAGTTTTTTCAGTTTGTACTTGTTTTTTTTAGTCCTGTTGCAGTTTTGAAGAAGTTCTTGGATCAACACAGACAACACAGCCCTACATCTTGGCAGTTGGGACTTCGAAGAGTAGCATCCATGAGTACTACATTGTGTTGGATGGGCAGCTCATTCCCTGCATGGCTAAGTCCTCTCTCTCAGCCTTTAATGAACTTTTCAAAACTCATTATGTGTTTGGCATTTCATATGATGCTGCTTTGCACAATATGTTTACCTTTCTTCAAACAACCATCTACAACATTGATGTAGGCATTACCCATGAAAGCCCTCGAATCGGAGATCTTCGGGCCAAGGTTCTTAATTAAGTACTGTTGCAAAGTTTTCTTGAGAAGATGTTTAGGTGCTTTGTTTGCAAATTAAGTTCTAGAACAGTTACCGAGTTAATTCGCCATCTCAAGTTTTCTCAGGCTTTTTATCCTGGCAGAAGGTTACAGTTGGTATGCGATCAGGATGGGTGTTGTCAAAAATTTGTTACCTTTTCTGGCTTTAGAAAACATATCCAAACAAGGCACAACAGTAGAATATCTGAAATGCTGTCATTAGAACCTCCCTCTAATCCCTCTGACATGCAGTCATCCAGCATATTTTCAGAAAGTCCAGGAACATCTTTAAGTGCTCATGAGAGAACATCACGAACCCAAGAAATGTGTGCATCACTAATTGCAAAACTGCAGAGTAGTGGAGTAGCTACCAATGTAATTACATCAGTGGCTGAAAATATGGAGGAACTTATTTATGAAATGCACTCGAACATTAAAGAAGGTGTTGTTCAGTTGCTTGAAACTAATGAGCAAAGGGAAGGTGTTGAAGAATATTTTGACAATCTTGAGAATCCCTTCTCTAAATTCACAACAGAGACTCGATGGAAAAATTACTTTTTTGAGACCTGGGGGGTTGTAGAACCAGTTGAAATACCTTTAGGAGTGA
Source organism: Misgurnus anguillicaudatus (assembly GCF_027580225.2). Classification (NCBI taxonomy): domain Eukaryota; kingdom Metazoa; phylum Chordata; class Actinopteri; order Cypriniformes; family Cobitidae; genus Misgurnus; species Misgurnus anguillicaudatus. The sequence continues at coordinate 14,646,570 of NC_073354.2, forward strand.
GATATGACACTAGACGAAATACAACTACAGGAACATACGACCAAGTCCCAGTCACTGATAAATTTATTTATGTCCCTTTATTACAGACTTTAAATTTCATGTTCAGAAACGAAGAAATCCATAAACATTTTGTACAGCAAAGTGAGGAAAGAGACATTTTAAGAGAGTTCTGTGATGGCAGCTATTTTAAAGAGCATCCTCTCTTTTCCAAAGAAAACAACTCTCTTCAAATACAACTTTTTTATGATGACTTTGAAACCTCAAATCCTCTGGACTCCAAACATGGCATCCATAAGGTTGGAAGTATGTATTTTGTCTTGAGAAACCTATCTCCTAAGGTTAACTCGGCCCTTATGAATATTCATCTTTTGGCACTTTTTCACACACAAGATGTCAAGAAGTATGGCTTCAGTGCCATCTTGGAGCCTATTGTGCGTGATATTAAAATTCTTGAGAGCTCTGGAATTAAGTTGCCAGTCTCTGATGAACCAGTACGTGGAACAATAGCTCAGGTAACTGGTGATAATTTGGGAATGCACACACTTTTTGGGTTTTTAGAATCATTTAGTGCAAACTATTTTTGCCGGTTTTGTCTTATTGATAAGCTTTCTTCTCAGAGTATTTTTTGTGATGACCATCCGGACGTAGTATTGCGTGACAAAGTTCTACACGATGAGCACTGTCAAAGCCTTCTTTCTGATGCTGGCCTGCAGTCATCATTTGGTGTCAAAAGACCATGTTTACTCAATGAGCTGCAGTATTTTAATATTTCTGACAATTATGCAGTGGATATCATGCATGACATATTAGAGGGAGTGGCACAGTTGGAGATAAAGTTGCTTTTTGAGTATTTGTCTGACAGCAATGTTGTGTCTTTACAGGCTGCAAGCAATAGAATTTACTCGTTTAACTATGGTTATGTTGAACGTAAAAACCGACCTTCTATGCTTAGATTTGAACAAGCTGGAAATGGGGTGGGTCTCAATGCCATCCAGACATTTTGCCTGATTAGAAATTTGCCTCTAATTTTTGGAGATCTGGTTGAACCAGAAAATAAACACTGGAGCTTACTGCTTCTTTTACTACAGATAATAAATATTGTGTTTTCTCCGGTCATCTCGGATGGAATGACTGTTTATCTGAAATATTTGATCCGTGAACACCACACCCTGTTCAAAGAGCTCTATTCAAGAAGTCTTACTCCTAAGCATCACTTCATGGTTCATTATCCCAGATGCATCAGGAAGATAGGGCCACTTGTTCATGTTTGGGGGATGCGTTTCGAAGCAAAACATCGCTTTTTTAAAAAAAGTATAAAAAATTTCAAAAATATTACTAAGTCATTAGCTCTAAAACATCAGATGTCTATTGCATACCACTGGGAATCTCAGCCATTTAAGTGTATTGAGTGTGGACCTGTATCAAGCATTCAGCTTTGTAGCCTGTTAAACTGTGAATTGATTGCAGAAAAACTGCAAATCGACATTGATTGTTATGTTGATCTTTTTACTTGGATTTCTTGTTTTGGGACAGAATACCGTTCAGGTCTTCTTGTTTGTTCAGATATGAAAGATGATCTTCCTGTCTTCAGTAAGATTACTGATATAATTGGATTTGATGGTCAACATTTTTTGTTGACTTGTGATTTTGAGACTTTATGCTTTGTTGAACATCTACACTCATTTCAAGTCCAAGAGGGGCTTTGTAGGAATGTCTCTATTTTGAATGTGGAAACCTTGCGTTTCTTTAAGCCGTTTGACCTTCAAACATCTTATGGATTTCAGCAAAATGACCTTTATATTGTTCCTATACATGTTTTTATATAAAGGCCTTCATTTTAGACAGTGATTTTGTGCTCCGGTCTTATTTGGATGTACCATTTTAAGTAAAGTTGTAGACCTTCACAAATCTTAATCCCTCTACAGTTTTATATATGTTGAAAATGTGAAATTGCACACAAAACATGGACAGTCATATAAAATGAATTAACTTTAATGCTTTGTTGAACTAATGTGCTTGTTCCCAGTATTTAGTAAACATGCTGTACTGAATGTATTTGTGAAAACCAGTTACACTGATAACTGATTCTTGGAAAAAAATAAATATTGATTGTTTTAAAAATGTTCATGACCTGTTTATTAATACACTGCAATCATTTTGAGTATGGATATGTTAAAAGTAGCAAACAGTTTAAAAATGTATTAATGTTCATTACTTACGTGGTGTTAAAACAGATTTTAACCTTAATTAATGTGCAGTTTTTAAAATAAATGCGTGGTAGGGATTTTACATTCACTACCTCAGTGTAAAAATAAACTCTAAATGTGTGTTTAATACACTCTTGTGGGGAGTAAAACATAATGTACTCTGGAGTATATTGTACACTCTTGGTGTAAAATAATGTACACTGTTTAAGGGTATATATTCAACACTGTTAAAAGTGTTATTTTAACACCAAGCTGGTGGGACCTATATATACACCTGAAAAGTGTACAATTTACACCAGTGGAGTTAAATGAACACTGGGCAATTTGCTGTGTGGGTTGGTAAAGTGCGTGAAGCCTGCTGCAGTGCACAACTTAACACAATCTCTTCAGCTGTGGCTGTTAAAATATATCTAGATCAGGGCTCGAAAGTGCGACCTATATGCGCCCTAATTTCTCAATTGTGTGCCTTAAAAAAAATATTAGGTCGCACCAGTGCAACCGTTCGACGGATTAAAAGTCTCTACAACTCTGTCTCTGAAAGTCTCCCTTAACTTAACACTAAACTCTCATGATTATGCATGAGGTTATGCGAGTATCTGGCAAACGCAAGCGTCTTTTTTATCATAGCAGGCACTTATTTTGACAAGACGCGTGATGCACATAGGTTCACTCGACGCACCACACATTTAGAAATGACGAACCACACACATGAGGGGCTGCATACATGTTGTGACGAGCTTCGCATCGAGCGCCTTCGAAAAAGAAAGTACCGGCCACCACTGCTGCTTACACTAAGAAATGAAGGGCAAGTTGACATATGTTTTAACCTCACCTGTGTTACAGGAAACACACTCTGGACTCTGCCTAAAAATGTAAAACCTTATCTCTTCTCTCTCTATGGCTATACTGCAGTCAGTGTGCCTGCACTTGGTGGGGATTAATTTCAGCTTTGTGACAATAAGAAAACAACCTTCCAGTTTATAGTTTGTTTTAAGGATCGGGGGTCTCATTTATAAAACTGTGCATAGGATGTTTACTTAAAGTGTACATGCGGCCAAAAGCCAATAATTCTTTTTAAAATATTTATAAAACCATGCGTATGCACACCTGAAAGCAATATGGGAATCAGTCTCACCCTGTACACGCCCATTTTTACCATAAATAGTCAATGCTGATTCAATGCATAAATTGTCAATGCTGATCCGCATATTAATGAGACTGGCATGCAATTGTTCTTTGATATGCGACCCGTCAGTTAATCCACACCACTGGTATAATCCTCCAGCAGTGCCATCATGAAACATTATGCTCAGGGGTCACCACAGCGTTTTTGTTAACAGCCAAAATCAAAACATGAATTTGTAGTATCTTCCATCCAAGATAAAATAGACAAAAATGTAATAGACAGACACATATTTCTTTATGCTGATTTTATAACGACACAGAGAGTAACGATTCTGCAAGAGCTAATTGCTGTATTTTCAGAATTTGACATTTCATAATATATGCATGATAATTAAGAAACAATATTTAGTTATTTACACTGTGTTCTGCAGAAATCTACACTGTAAAAGTTGGATCAACTTAAAAAATTATTTCAATTGATAACACCTACCAAATTTAAGTTTTTAACTTAAAATTTCATTGTAGGTAAAAAAAGTTGAAAACTTAAACTTACATTTTTTGGGTGTTACCAATTGAAGTATTTTTTTAAGTTGATCTAAATATTTACTTTTGATGACATCCCTACCCAAACCCACATTTAACCCTAACGCCAGGTGACATATAAAAAAATCAGAAAAAATAGTATAAACCAATACATAAAGTGACATTCTAATGCAAGCACCAAATCTAACCCTAAACCGAAGCGACAATGGTTTGAGAATAGGACAAAGCAGTTGAGTAACCATTACGTGATAATCACATGAAAACAGGAATTCGTTATACGATCACAAAAAAAGGCAGAAATTCATGATAATATCACGAAAAAAAGAATAAAAAATTTAACGTGACTATATCACGAAACCTCGTGAGACTGGGTAGCAATATCTGTGGGTAACAAAAAACGCACAAAATAAATAACACATGCAATATTTCGTTTTCACAATGACCAACGAAATCTACTAAGAGCAGCGCAAATTTCTTCAGGGTCACGAATAAACAGAGCTAATGCTCCTCAGGTGCAGGTGATCTATTAACCCCTGATGCACTTGAGTTCAGCACCACGGACATCGCAGCTGAAAATGCGGAGTATTAAATTACAGTTAACGAAGCCATAGTACACTAAAAAGAACCGGAGGACAAAAAATGGAGGTTTACAAGAAGTTTTGAAACACCTGCTAGTGTGTGACTTCTCCTAGTGACTCATCTTTAATATCCTCCAGCAAATTAAAAATAATGCGGCTTGGCAAACAATACTTTTTTAATAATATTACTCTGGCATTCCAAATAAATTGATCTGTGTGGAAAAAAATCCTCTCCCTTCCACCATGCGCTCTCTGATCTCTGCGATGCCTTCACTTAGAAGCAACAACTGTAACCATTTCCAGCGCAAAGTTGTTTAAGACATATAATATAGACCAATATTTCACAAGCGCATACCTTAGTAAATCATTTACTGTAAATACGCTCCTCCTATAAATTTTGCATATGAAAAGGAAACTCCTAGAAATGCATATGCAATAAAGTCAGTCGCAAAAACATCTTGACCATACCTTTTCAGCGCTAATTATCCACTGCGGGTCCCAACAGCATATTTAACACACCAAAATGATGGTTTGTGGTAGCTGTTAGTAAATCTGGCCTTTATAGTTTTTAAGATTTAAGCTGGATTTTTAAGTAGGTGTAAACAATTATTCCAGCACAAGCGCAAAGAACGCTGCTGGATTTTATTGTCATGATACCGTGTATCTAATGTATGATATTGAGTGAAATTAAATGTTTGTGAGGCACCAAAACTTCTTCAGGTTTTCTCATATTTACTTTTACTACAATCTGACTTCAGTTCAGCACCTCACCATCTGTGTCGCCAATTCCCATTGTCGCCAGAATGGCTCAGAGTTTACTTACATGTGCGAACATTCTCCCATCAGTTTAGTTTTTTATAGATCGCAACCTCTGCGTGGGAAGTGCCGTACGCTACGTTTATAAATGAAAACCCATATCAATTAAAATGCATTTCATAATTAGTTGCATTGACCCCATTTTAGGATAAGCGTACTGAAAACTGAGTTGGCCGTGTGCATTGCTTTCGTACAGCACAATAGCTTGAAGCACACTGTCAAACATTAAGCACCAGATTGAAATTGGTACTGTTTTTCCTCTTTCACAAGTTTGCTGAAGTGCATATAGAGCTCTCCTGTATTTATATTTTAGTTTATTCACTGCCAAAGTCTCTGCTGCAGTGACAATTAGGCCAAGGTAACTATACTGCATTGTGTGCTCTGGGCAGTGCTGCCTAGAGTAATTTGGTATCTGTTTCTGACATATGTGCTTTTTTCGTAAGACTATAATGGGTTTTTTTAAGGTTTTCTGCCAGGATTCATTTCTGGTGGTGGTTCTCCAACAGGTCTGAGTACTGCAGTCCCTAAAGGAATGAGGCATAGCAGCACCAGGTTATCTGCATATATACAATAAAGCACGATTGCACTGCTACTTCATCATTGTCAATGTTGTATCGTGTTGGTCACGGGCCTGCAACACTCGCCTTTTTTAAGGAAAGAATTCTGTATGTTGGTTTCCAATTTTAATTACATTCACTGTATTATATTACATTCACTGTATGCTGTGAAATGCCGCCTGAAAGGATGTCCGCCCCCCCTACATAAACCTTAAAATTATATATGTCTATGTTTTTAAATGTATATTTGTGCTATATGTGCTGTGGACATGTATGTTTTATGTGACAAAAAAGCGCTTGTTATGGAAATGTGAAAAAGAATTTCCCTAAGGGGACAATAAAATATATACTATACTATATATATATATATACATTAATGTATCATGTATGCATTAAAGGCGCAATAATTAACTTTTGTACAATATATGTACAACCACACCACCAAAGCATAATAATGCTTTGAAGGAGCGTGGAATGATGGGGACTTTACCTCAACCTTTGATGTAAATCAAGGGACTCACAAATCTGTTTGACGGATAACGTAATAAAAAAAGTTTTATCTATTGTGTTTTTAATGTAAGCCAGTGGAGTGGCTTGATAAAAACAACCAAGTAGTGAGCTATATAGATGCTTTACGATTTTGAGTTATTTCAACTTAAAAATATTAGTTGACTCAAAAAAGTTTGGTGTGTTAACTAATATGGAGTACTGAAAAAAATTATTCATTCAATTGACTCAATTTTTTAAGGTAAGCGGTCGCAATCAATTTATTTAAGCTACATTTAAACAAAAAAATTTGCAAAACAAAAACCTTTTGTTTAAATGTAGTTAAATAAATTGATTGCAACGACTTACCTTAAAAAATTTGAGTCAATTGAATTAATCATTTTTTTTCAGTTTATTAAGTTGATTTAACTCAAAATTTTAAGACATTCAGGTAACTTACTTTTTTAAGTTGAACCAACTTTTTATCTTTTACAGTGTACTTCCACATATTGTGAATTTGTCTCACTGCAAATATTACTGGAAACATTTGGTATGATGTAAGTACACAAGTAAACAAAATATATAACAAAAGTTTTTATTGCATGTAATTATTTTTTACAGGTATGTTGACAATAGTTTGTTTGTTAAAAAGTTTAAGATTAAGTTGTGTAAAATGCTAGTAAATAATTGTATTGCTGCACAAACAACTGTCTGAAATCCTATAGGTTTATATTATCTTTACACAGGTGGGTTGGGGTTATTTTTCCTTGATTCAAGATTAGTCTAAAATCATCCTAAACAAGCACATGGATAAATCTTAATAGTTTCTCTGACATTCCCATATTTTTATTTACAATTCCAATACAATTTACAATGTTAATATATTATATTTTTACTTTGAAACAGTTAAATTTTTCCCTGTTGAATACCACCATCCAGTATTATTAAGTATGCACAGGGTTAAGGTTTAGCAGAAATGTGCTATCTTTATACCATTTATTTACAGTGCCAATAGTGATTTTTTTATTGAATGTGGAAAATTTGTGTGCAGCTCAGTGAATTTTGACCAAACGCACGATTGTTGTCCTTTGGGTCTTTATTATTGACCTGAAAATGAGTGGATACTGCTCAGATGCTTGTGGTAAGAGGGTTTCACTAGAGGAATGTGGATGGCACAGAGAAATGTGTCAAAGTCTGATGCCAGTTTCATCGTCTAATTTTAGCCCAAAATTATATTTTCCAAATTGAATGGCGGAAATGTAAATGTCTACATCTTCCCTGTACAGTATAGTGCCATATTAAACCTCCTCCCAAGTCACAACTACTATGGACTGTATTTCATTTAACTGAGGACACATTAATTTATAATATATGAATTGATACAGCTGAGGGGTAATGAGTATGCAAGCACATTCATAAGACACCAAGCCTGAGAGCGTTCAACAATTTCTTTGATATTTTTACAAAAAAAATCAAATGTTGAAATATGAAGACCTTGAATGTCCTAACAACTTATTTGAAAATGAGGCATTTACAGTATATTGAAGAAAATGACACAAGCAACCAAAACAAACTGTTATACACACACACACACACACACACACACACACACACACACACACACACAGTAGTTACTGTAGTGATGCACATAAAGTGTAGATCATTGATTCTGGTAGGTATAATACTACATAAAGCCTAGTTCTAAGGAGAAGATTTCTCTTATTTTGTCTCTCTTAGCGCTTCGATAAATACAGTTGTAAACGCACTCAGACACACAACTTTAAACCAATAAACTCAACCCAATCTGACAATTAAAAACAAAATGGTGGAAGATACATTTTTTCCATGAGCAGCACTGATATCCTTTCCCTTAGGTCCACTTAGTGTTAGAATTTTTGCACCTGTCATAACTTACTTTTCATTGACATTTTCCACCCTCCTTTTCTGACCCTTAAAATGTGCTGCACTGTTAATATCTGTTAATGTCGGTCCGTGAAAAGTTAGTGCCCTTGTTAAAAATAGACCCTCAGACATTCTTTCCTAACGCTGGAATTTTTCAAAGGAAATACCGAGCGGCAAGTGCTACACACAGCCAGGCATAACAGAAGGCTTGACAGACCTAGTTTTCACTCTTTTTTTAAGTGTTTCTGACATTTAGGAATAATAGGGTGCTTCTAAATATGCTTCCTCATTTCTTATTTCTATACATCCTGCAACCTGGAAAAAGAACAAGCTCCACCATCTTATAGGACATCTTAATCCTTGAGGAGTGAGCAGGCTTCATTTGTCTGGGTCATTTTTGACCGATGTTGGGTAAATAATGGACGAAACACATGCTGGGTTAAAATTACCCAATGTTGGGTTGTTATGCAACCATGGGTTATAATAACCCAGCAGTTGGGTTAAAACAGACCACATAAGCCCAGTTTTGGCATCTTTACACCAGCTACCAGTCAAATATCGCATACAATTTAAAATACTACTAATCACCTACAAAACCTTAAATGGCCTAGCACCCTCGTATCTTAGAGAATTACTATCAGAATACAATCCATCACGTACACTGCGGTCGCAAAATTCTGGTCTCTTAACAATCCCTAGAGTATCATAAGTGTCTAAAGGTGGTAGATCCTTTTCTTACTTGGCCCCTAAGCTCTGGAATGATTTGCCAACTGATGTCCGAGAATCAGACACTGGCGATCACTTTAAGTCTAAACGTAAGACTTTTCTCTTTAACAATGCATTCACATAATTTGTCTGGGAAATATACTAATGTCGCAATAGCTAGCCTGTCTGGAACCGAGCAGATATTAAAACACAACACTGTATGACACTTGCATTCATGCGAACGGCCCCTACGCTAATAGGATTTTGTTTCTCTCTCCCTGTCTCGTACAGCCGACATTGGCTTAAGGGCGATTTATAGTCGTGCGTAGGTCCTACGGCGTAGCAGCGAAGGCGTAGGTTCCGCGTCGGTTTTCATTTATACTTGTGCGTCGCCGTCCGCGTCGACGTGCAAACACACGCGAAACCGCTGGTTGGCAGTAATCACGCGTGTAACCACAGTAGCAGCAGAAGTCGTCACAGAAGAAGAAGCTAAGCAAGTAAACCCACAAACGAAGAAGAAATAGCAACTTGTTGTGTATAATTTGAGAAGACCAGCAATGATGGAAGTAAATAAACAGAGACTTATGTTTCAGTTTGAGTTAAATCACTCCTCAACTTGGCTCGTCTTTGTTTTCACCGTCTCAAACGGAAATACCTATGACGCAGTTTTTTTTACCTGACGGGAGGGGTTCTGGTGGACCAATCACAGCGCTTACGGTCCGGGTAGAGCCGACGCGCTGTTAGAAAATTTGTGAGGTGCGCGTCAGGCTACGCAGAGCTACGCACAGGCTAAGGATAGCCTACGCCGTAGCTACGCCTTAGGACCTACGCACGACTATAAATCGCCTTTTAACTTGGCACCCTCTTCTATATGTTACATTATTAATACGCTCGCTTGCAGGCACGTGCACACATAGACATCAAAGGGGGCTTGAGCACCTGCCCTTTTTATTCCTGGAGAGAAAGTGCCCTTTTTTTCTGAGGTGCTTTTTTAAAAAAAATAATAATATGATCTTTATTCATATTACAACTGATGTCTGTCTGTTTCTTGTGTTTTTTACTTGTTGCTTATTTAATTTAACATGAATTTATTCAGAAATCATTTAAATGAGATTTAAACTCTTATATAAAGAAAAATAGCGCTATTTGTGGCACACAAACGGTTAACAGATGAGTCCTGCCTCCCAAATTCAAATCGCTAATATGATTGGCTTTACCTTTCCTTAGTCCCGCCTCTCTAATTTATTTTGCTTTTTGGTTTGTCTACACTCGTGCTGCATCATTCGCGCTTCAAGCGCCAAAGCTCAGCCCGTGAGCCCGAACGAGACGCGATCATGTGCATGATTATGCAGGCAGGCTACCGGTAAGTGTGTGAGGAAGAAAGCATTCTTATATTAACAGTTTTATGCACAAAATATGGGACACGTTGTTACACATAATGATTCAGGGACATTGTTTTCCATGGCAATCCCATATTAACCTGAAGAGTTGCAAACTTGTAACAGTGTAGTGTATGTAGTTTAAACAGACTGCTCATACAATAATAAAGCACAAACAATAAAATAATTGCTAACTGCAGTAGTAAGCTTTTTTGTTTGCGTTTTTTGTAATGGCTGTTAAATAAGTATAATGTGTTAAACTGGAGTGATGTAGTAGATTGGGAAGAAATCTGATGCTTCAGTATTTTACTTGCCCAGTCTGAATTTTCACTGACATCACAAAAAAGTAAAATATAAAATACAAATAAAATAGGCCTAATCTATATTTGTTGTTTCTGACATGTGTAACCCTAATAAATATGAAACCTAAGATTAAAGGTGCCATAGGATGTGTTGTCATAATATATTAAATTGTTCTTTGACAATTACATAGAAGGTATGTTGCTTTATTAAGTGCAAAAATTATCCGGAAACGTTTTTTACATGTCTGTTTACAACCCTAGAATTTGTCATTTTAATTAAATTGTCTGTTTTTGCCCTATTTGAAAGGGTCATGAATAATAATGTTGAGCTCTGCTCTGATTGGCTCTGCTCTGAGGCTCATGCCAGAAGCTCACATTAGTAAACAGACCTTATATTTTGAGCCCTTATCAGACAAAAATACATTTTGAGTGACAACTAACAACTAATCAGCTAAACGCTAGCATATGATATAGCATTTATTGGCATGTAGCGCTAACTCAGCAGTCACAACTTTGTTTTTAGCATTTTAACAAATTTGTAATTAATGTGTAATTTAATGTTTTCAAAACATGCACATTGTGTAATGGCTTCCTTTGCTGCTCTAGAAACCTAGAACACTAAGGAGACCATGGTGTGTGTGTGAACTGATTATTTTGTAGACATCTTTTGAAAATTAAACAATTGCGTGAGTTTGAGGAAGATAAAATTAATAAATTTTTTCAATATTTTTTTTAAAAAGGAAGTCAGAATTGCGTTAATATATATACTTTTGTTTAAAAAAAAGAAAAAATATACATAATTATGAGAAGAGCCCTTTATTTCACTTGAGCCCCTGCCCCTCAAAATGTCTGTGCACGTCCCTGCTCGCTTGTAAAGTTTATTCATAGCCGGTGTATTTTGCTACTTATGTTGTCTATCGATTTTTCTGTGTTTCCTCTGCTTCTATTAATGTAAAGCTGCTTTGAAACAATTACCAGTTGTGAAAAGCGCTATATAAATAAAACAAAATTTAATTTAATTTAATTTAATTTAATTAAAACAACCCAGCATTAATCTTTTGACAGCCATAATTCAAACACATGTAAATGTTATTAGTAATCATTAAAATATTGTAAATATAAACTTGTTTCAAAGTATTTTCAATATTTAAGTACAGACCACACTCAGTACTTTATTTATCTAGTTTAATATTTTTGTTTTTTAATGCACTTGATATTTGATATAAAAAATGAACTTTTTATAGAAAGTGATTTTGATTTGCCATTTCACTTAATGCTTCGACCCCTCCGTCCTTACGTCTTTCCTCGCATACTAAGGGGGTGAAGTTAAATGTGAGGAAAGGAAGCGAGGAAAGGAAACGAAGATGCACAAATAACAATTGAGAAGCACCCATATCTATTCTACATCCTTGTTACCTCATCTGGACTGGGGGGGGGCAAATTTAACACAGTTAAGGGAATCTCACTTAACTCTGTCGTCTATGTGACAGGACAGTCAGCACTCAGCACATTATCATTTCAAATATGTTTACAAGAGGAATGCATCTCGTTAAGTTTAATATAAAGTTTACATTGCCTTGTAAAAATGATGAAATTATGTTTATATTAAATTTATGATGAGAACATATAAACACAAGTATATATAACACTACAAACAATAGTATATGTAATTTAATATACAAAATATAATTTTATCTTGGCATGCACATTATCTGGTTCATGTTGGTCCAACTTAATTCAAAGGATTTATTGGTTTGGTGCATTTATTTTAAATGTAAATCTTAAAAATTTAATTATTTTTGATGCAATTTTGTAATATTTACAGAAACCTAAAATATTAATATTTTATATATATTTTTTTAAAAATCTGCAGAAAAAGCAAAATGCAGATTCTGTCTGGCCCTGGTCATAACAAATCAAACTTTATGACATTAAGAGGCGGTTTCCCCAACAGGGAATATGCTAGTCCCAGACTGAAATGCATGTTTGAGTTTGGGTTTGTTTGTAAAAATCCCTTAAATGTCCAAATATAACTAAGGTCTAGTCCTGGATTAATTTAAACCCTGTCTAAAAAAACAGACATCCATACAGCAAAATAAGTAATAAACTACTTCCTTCACATTTTGACATAGCACTGACGAAGTATCGGTGCAGGACTGCATATGAAGGACTGCAATACGTCAATGCCTACTGGCATTGGCTTCTCACTGGGCCACATTTAGCTGTTTTTATTCAGCTTTTAGTGCTATGATATGTCTGTGGAAAACCGTCTACTTTACAATAACTTATGAGTAATCCAACAATATGAAAGCTTTTTTGCAGTGTTTGCACAATATAATACAGACTTTTTCAAAAACACTCTTATTGCTAAATAGAATTGCAAACCTGTATAAAAAAGATTTTATTTGGTATTTTGCGATTTTGTTCAGAAAGAAACAGTATTCTTTTAAAGTAATGAATACAACTAAACAAATAAAATAAAAACAAATCTAATCTATTTTTTTCTAGTTATATAAACTATTTATATAGGACATAAATAATCTTCTGTCCTGTGGTTAAATTTCTGACTCACTTCCTTATTAATCAGATTCACTCTTAAAATGTTGCAATGCACTAACATTAATACAGTTTTCTCTCTATGATCCATCATTTGTATATGTTTCTTCCAAGTCGCTCTAGATACATTTGCCTGCTCCAAGAATCAATGTAAATGCCAGCGTCGTCCATAACGATCCTATATATTTATTTATTAAATCAGAACGCTGGGGAAATGCGATTAAATTACTGATGCATTTATTCAATATCCACAGATTTATATCTCAGACAGCAGATGACATATATAAAAGTGTGTGTTTGTGTGTGTGTATGTAAGCGTGCATGCTCAGTGGAGTGTCTCAGCTCACAGCATCCTCAGCGGACCGGCAGTTTGTCAGCGGCATGGTAACGGGGTCATGCTCTGAAAATGGGCATCGATTGGATGAGCTCTGTGGTCACACTACGTCGAGTGTCAAACACACATTCACACATAAATACACAAAACACACACCAGCAAAGCGTACACACACAACAAAAATAAAAACTAAAGCATAAACATAGCTTTTAGCCAGTTTTTGGGCTGTTTGAGATCACAGCGTGTATCCAGTATACAAGCTTGTTTTCGGAAGTGCCTGCTGTAGCCTAAAAACACTTTATTCCTAGTGGACTGATAGCCTGTGCATCACAGTGCTGGCAAAACTACTTTGAAACTGTAGCTTCTTAAACGGCTTAAAAGTTACATTTCTATCATGCTAGTCTTTTGAAGACGCAGTAAGCTGCACTACAAGCGGCTAATGTTGTTTTCCATATCATGTTTTGTGGTTGGTCAAAGCAGTCACTGAGTTATAAAACGTATGGTGAAAACTTAAACAGCAATTTGCAAAGGGACAGAAGAACGTTTCCGGTAAATTTCTGAAAATTTAATTTAATTTCTGAAAAATTCCAAATTGAAACCTTAAAGGGAATTAATGGGAAATTTATATAAACATATATAAACAATATCATATACAGTGGCATGTTTACCATTTTGGGGGCCCTAGGCAAAGGCCAAGGACCTGGGGCCCCTCTTGCCCCAACATTTCCTAATGGGGCATACACACCAAACGCAAAATCATTGATTTGTGCAAGTAGATTACTTACAAAGTCAATGCAAAGACGCGATCAAACGCGTCCTCGCGCGGGCCGATGCAAATTGGGCGGCGCAATTGTTGCAAAGACACGCACCTTTCACCTCAAACGCGCCTTGGTGCAAGTTGAAAATATTCAACTCAAGCGAAAAATTTGCATGACACAATGTTAAATCCCACGAGTAATCTAGAGGGAGAAACGCGATGCTACGTGTTTGGTGTGTATGTAGCATAATTTTTATAATAAATCTTTGAAAATCAACTTATGGATTTGAATTTTTTATGTTTTTATAACCTAAAGATGCTATGTGAAAGTTTGTAACAGAAAATAGTTGTTTTCATCTTGTCACTTTCTTGGTATAGAAAACACGTTTTTACCAAAATTTGTCAAAATGGATTTATTGCGTTTTGGAACCAAACTTTTCATTTAAACTTTAGTGTGTGACATCTTACTAAAAAACTAAGTAAAAACAAATTGGAAGCATTAGATTATGATTTAGGGCCCTATTTTAACTATCTAAGCGCATGGTCTGAAGCACACAGCGCAACGTCTAAATGGGCGTGTCCGAATCCACTTTTGCTAATTTAACAATGGGAAAAATGGTTTGTGCGCCAAGCGGTTGAAAAGGGTTGGTCCTATTTTTTTTAATGAGTAATGGGAGTATTTTGGGCGTAACGTGCAATAAACCAATGAGAGTCTCAGCTCTCATCACCTTTAAAAGCCTGTTGCGCTGGCACTATGTCTAATCCCTATTTAGATGACGGACTTTGTAAACTGAAAAACTAACCGAAGGAAGAAGATCCCCAGTTTAAGATTAATGTTAAATAATTGTGTTGTTTTTCACTTGTATTGAAATTGTTATTTTTTATTAAAACCTTTAAAGGCGGAGTCCATGATGTTTGAAAGCCAATGTTGATATTTGAAATCACCTAAACAAACACGCCCCTACCCCAATAGAATCTGGACCTTCTGTTGATAGACCCGCCCCACACATACGCAAACCGGCATTTGATTTGATTTGATTGGCTATAAGTGTGTTTTGGTAGTCGGCCCGTCTCCTTTTCCAACGTGTTTTTCAAACATCGTGGACTCCGCCTTTAAATCCCGTTTTCTTTTAGTCATGGGAGTAAAAAAGCAGGCTTTTAATTGCTTTAAATGTATGGCTATCCAATATCATCAAAATAAATAAAAAAAATAAATTAATTTACAAGTATGTAAGAAAAGGTTTGTACTCTAAAAATACTTTATTTGTTACAAACAGGAGATTAAGAATTTACAAACGGCTCTCTGCATGTTTCAGCACTTGGACAGCATCACAAGTTTTTTTTAAGCATTACTTAAAAATGTTTCTCATCTCACAATATCCACAGGTACAGAGTCATCATATACAATAAATCTGTGAGGTAGCATTTAAAAACATTTAAAAACAGATGCATTTGTTTAAATCAAAGCATTTATTTACTTACCAGGCTACAGGTGAAGCAGCTCTTTACGCCTTCAAACGTCTCATAGTCGGTCCTCATCCAAAGAGACTCAATAATAATCTTTTACATTCAATCCTTTAATCTTTCATATTTAAAAAAGTTTTTGTGCTGCTGCGCATTCATGTACGTGTTAAGCAAACCCGCGTTATCCTCCCGTTTATAGGCGCATATTACTAATGCGCTCTTTAAATAACAAAAAAAACATATTGCGTAGTCTATTTTAGTGGCCTCAAAATAGCAACGCCAACAATGCGCCTGAACACACCTCGTTTTCAGACCAGAATGTCCATGAGCGCAAAAGGGGGCGCAAATGCATTTGCTATTTAAACAACGCGGCGCTAAACATGAAAATTATAATTGCGCAGGGTGGAAACTAGCAAAAGACACTTGCGTCGCGTATTGCGCTGCATTGCGCCGGGTGTAAGATAGAGCCCTTAGACTGATCTAACAAACTGAATTAACAAACATATAGTAGAGAGAGTCGAGCAAGCGCTCATCCCAGCACTTGGATGTGTGACTGCATTTGTGCGTGTGAGAAGAGGTGCATTTTTTTGTCCATTGTCTGGTTAATTGTTTTTCATGTATCTGGGCTGCAATCATTAAATCATTAACTCGTTCCCTGCCAGCCATTTTTCTTTTTAAAGTTGCCCGCCAGCATTTTTTGTGATTTTTACAAAAGTTTCACAAAATGCCTTCCGGAAAACTTTAAAAAATATATAAAAACATACAAATATATCAGATAAAACAGGGAAAAAAAACTTTTCATACTATCTATATTTTTTCTCTGCTTATAAACTCTTCTTTAAAAATACAAATGTTTTAGCAAAAGCTGAAATAATTGCATTTTTGTGAATTTTGTTAGAGATTTAGAAATAGTAGAGTTTAAAATTAGTAAAAAAAAAACGTTTTTCCCTACTGAAAAATCCAGCTAAGACCAGCATAAGCTGATAGCTGGTTTTATCTGGTTTAAGGTGGTTTACGCTGGTCCTCCCAGCCTGACAAAGCTGGTCATGCTGGTGGGCCAGCTGGTCTTCCAGCCTGACCAGCTAAGTCCAGCTAGACCAGCTTAAAAAGTGACCAAAGCTTACTACACCAGCAAAAGCTTCCTACACCAGCAAAACCAGCTAAAACCAAGCTGGAGACCAGCTAAAACCAGCTCACCAGCTTATGCTGGTCTTAGCTGGATTTTTCAGTAGGGTTGCCTCCTTTTTTTTATAAATTGGGTTAGTGGATAATCGTGGTATTGCAGATTAAGAAAAAATTAATCGAGCACACTTTTTATGCAAATTTTCTCTCTTAATTGACGAGATAATTTGTCAATGGCAGGGAAAGAATTAAATAAGTTAACCGCTTGTGGCCTGTAAAAAAGCACGCAATTGCGTGGGTAAACACACCACTGATCATATACATTTTGTTTGGTTATAAGCAGACATGCATGCAAGGTAATACAAATTGACCTCTTGACTGATTTAATTGAAGGTATAACTTTAAAGGCGGAGTCCATGATGTTTGAAAGCCAATGTTGACATTTGTAATCACCTAAACAAACACGCCCCTACCCCAATAGAATCTGGACCTTCTGTTGATAGACCCGCCCCACACATACGCAACCCGGCATTTGATTTGATTTGATTGGCTATAAGTGTGTTTTGGTAGTCGGCCCGTCTCCTTTTCCAACGCGTTTTTCAAACACCGTGGACTCCGCCTTTAACTGATTTTTTTTCATTGAGTAAAACAAAAACATAATAAACGTTATTATAATAGTGCTAGCTTAAATTTAGATATCTGTTTTACTGGCTAGCTAGCTAGGTACTGTATAAACACATTTTGGGTTTTGCTAGTTAAATTGTTAAAATGCAGCAAGTGTGGCTTCTGTGAAAGTCAAGGCCTGGAATAGAGGGGAATCCCCCCTTCAGTGATATATGGAGGATTTTTTTATTTCAGGGTGAGTAAGTGTTTGGGGGGGTATGTGTGTTTAATTATCTCACCAAAATGTTTTCTCAGTCAGTGTATTTGTCTTTACAATTGTAAAGTTGTTGCACACTACCTTAAACACAGCACAAGGAAGTTTTAAACAAATTTATGTAATTTATGTAAATACATCCAAAGATGGACATTTTGACATTATTTTGTGTGCAGGATTCAAGAAATGATCTGTGCATGTTATAGAAGAATGCAAGTACATGCAGGGAGTGTGGCTTTAATGGCCATTCAGTAAGCAGTGTGCTGTGTACATGTGACTGAAGAATGTGCAGGGTAGAAATTCAACTAAAATTGCGTTAAATCTTGTTGTTTTAAGTTAAATTTTAAAACTACATTGAAGTTCAACTCTGCATTTTTCTTCAAATTCCCAGTTTATTCTTCCCATATATTCCCGTTAATTCCCAATGGAAAGTTTCCAGCCTAGAAAATTCCCAGAATTTTGCAACCCTAATTTTAGGGTCACATAATAAAACATACACAATTTATAAAACCAAGACAAAAACTTACTGATGAACAGCAGCATTTACCAAAATATTAAAACTATGCAAGTATAAGCAAAGTCCCTTTAGGGAAGTCGTGCCACTCAACACCTACATGCAGCTATTTCAGTCACACAATACTAGAGTCCTATATCTGATTGGATGGGGGAAGACAGATAGCTTTAAAATCACTTGCTAAAATCACAATTAAACAATATATATCCAACCAACAATGAAACCTGACATCAACTCTACCATAATTTGATTCTAATCTTAAAATTTTTTTTTGCCTCATTCACATTTGTATTATTTTACTACTTACACTTTTAAGATTGAATCATTATAGTATTTAAGATACACGTGTTTTAAAAAGATGCTTTTGGATGAAAAAGCCCTAAAATGGGGTGGGTCCTGTCCCCCTGACCCCCCGCAATTTATATGGTTTGTACAGTACTGTACTCACAATGGTAATAGCGTTGCTACTTTCAGTTCCAGCTCTAGGGCAGACGGCAGACAGACTCTGCAGTAGGTAACATCAGGATGAGAGTGAGTTTAGATGACCTGCTACACTGAAGACAGACTGTTTAAGGATGTGTCAGTGTCTATCACTCACATATGATAGCCAAAAGCCATATGACAGCAGCTGAGACACACACATACTGTAGAGAGACAAAGAGAGAGAGAGAGGTTGGATAGGTGAAGAAACTAAGATAAGTTGCTATAAAACACTGACAGATTACATTCTTGTCCAATGATATCCAAAGTTGGGGTTACAAGGTCGCAGTTGGCAATGGATAGCTTCTTAATTAAAAAATGGCACTGTGTGTGTGTGTGTGTTTAAATGTGTGAGTGTGTGTGTGTGTGTGTGTGTGCATGTGTGTAGTTTGACAGGGCGTGCAAGACTTTCTAATTAGCCTAGGCCAGATAAAAGCCAAAATACCTGCTCCCGGTGGCATTCTCTCTCTTTATCACTCTCTCTCTCTCTCCTTCTCTGTCGCTATCTCGCTCTCTCTATCTCTCTATTCCTCTTTGAATGTGTCAGCGTAATTACGGCTTCTGTGATCTGTCTGACAGCTGTTTAATGTCAGGAAATCAAGAGGGGAAAGGTCACCCTTTTTGTAAGCGTGCGAGTGTGGGTGTGCTTGCGCACCCAGGCGTAAGTGTCTTTCTCATTAAGCCCAGCACTGAAATAACCTTCTGTTGCTTGATACCTTTTGCAAATAGCCGTTGAACATAAAATTTGAGGGAGGTATTGTCTGGGAAAGAAGATGCAAAATAAAGAGATTGATCCTGCTCCCCATTCACCCGTAATAATCCTTTAGACACTTGGCGCACCTACAAGGAGAGGACAGGGTCACATTCTTCACTCATCACCATCGGGTTTTTAACTCGAGGTGAAGTAGAAAATCACAGTCTAATGGGGAAACATCACTCAGGAGGTGTGCAGTTCGAAATGGATATGTGGATGTACTGTAGCTTGATTTTGTTTTTTATAATCAAATAGATAAACCCTTGACATTGGATGGTTTTGTATAAGGACAGAAATAACAGTATTTCCTTTAAAGAAAAATTATTTTAACCAGCCGGTAACTTGTTTTTTCGAGGGCGCTCGATGTGAAGTTCGTCACAACGTGTATGTATCCCATCATGTGTGTGGTTTGTAATTTCAAAACATGTGTTCTGTGCATCGAGTGATCCTATGTGCATCACATGTCCCGTCAAAACAAGTGCCCGCTGCAGACACGTCTAAAGGGTTTATGATAAAAGATAATTATAGTCAGTTGAATGCAGTGCTGGGCAAGCTACTTGGAAAATGTAGTGAGGTAAGCTACCAGTTACTTTACATTAAATGAAGCTTCACTACACTGAAGCTACCCCCCTGGGAAATGTAGCAAGCTAAACTACATCAATAGTAGCTTGCTACATCCAAGCTACTTTTAACCAGTTTTATTATGTAATTATTTATTTAGTTTCCATTTAGCATTTTGGTAATTATAGGCTATACAAGCATACCATAGGCCTAGGTACTTCACATTATGGGGCGGTTTGCTGGACAGGTCTTATCCTACTCCCAGAATAAAATGCATGTTTGAGCTGCCTTAATTTAAGAAACCCCTGGCCCTGACATATCTTAACACAGGGGTCTCCAACGTGGTGCCCGCGGGCAGTAGGTAGCCTGCACAGAGTCTGTGAGGTGCCCGCCAAAGCACATTCTATCAATAGTTTCAATTGTAATATTTATTACATGTTTTTATATTAGCTTGGCTTGATGACATAACCCAATCAGAGGTACCACGAGTCTTCACAGAATGCAAGTGGTAATGTTTTTGTATGTATGAATGAAGGAAGGCTGCACAACTCGAACATACGGGACAAACGACGTCCTGTGTCGATTCAAAATGACACGCTTATTCTCAAATTCAGGACGACTTCAGAAATGTTTGGAAAATGCTCTAAAGATTGGTAGTTGATAAGTAGTTGCAAAGTTACTTATAATTAGAAAAATGTCTAAAGTGGACTATCAAAATAAAGTGTTACCAAAAAGAAACAGGTATCACTTTACTTTGATGGTCCACTTTGACATTCTGTTGACTATAAAGAATGTTGCACCTACATGTGAACTAACTATAAACTGCTAGCAGACATTAAGGGCCAATCCCATTTCTCTGTCTTACCCCTTCCCCTTACCCGTACCCCTTAGTTTTGCACGTTCACGTGAGAGTAAGGGCTATCCCAATTCTCGTTTTGATCAAGGGGTAGGGCTAAGGGCAAGTGGTAGATACCCCTTAAAAACAAGAATTTCCGCGAGCTTACTTGAAACCAAGGGGTACCCAGAATACACTGCGCAACCGGCAAAAATGGCGGCCAAAGCGTCCAGAGAGTCCCATAAATGTAAGTATTTTCGGCTTAATAATTAATTTAAAAATTACTAACGTCTTGTTTTGTGCTCTACACAGTCCTGTTCATATATATTTGAATTATGTTCTTAATTTAAATGTTTCAAAATTTCGCTAGTTTGCTACGCTAACGTTACGTTGCTGATTTGCACAACATTCCCGTATTTGCTGATTTGCACAACATTCCCGTATTTCTCTAACGAGCCATGAATGGACTGCATGCTTGTCTACAGTTTTAACTGGCAGCCAGCAAACGACGATATATGATGACGTAACCGTAACCAAGCGGTGTCTCATTTCATAGGGGTATGTTTTCACCCCTAGCGCTTAACACTTGGTTTTGAGGGACAAGGGCTAGGGGTAAGACGAAGTGGTAGGGGAAGGGGAAGGGGTAAGACAGAGAAATGGGATTGGCCCTAAGCAGACAGTACACTAGTACTCGATGTTTGAGTTTGTGAAATGGGAATCGTCAAGATAAACTGTAGCCAAGAAGCGTAAAAATATGTTTGATGTTAAGATGCCATTGGTTCTCATTTGTATCGTCACTTATCCAGCAAGATTGAAAGCATTTTGAAACATACTTGTCATTCACACGTTCAAAGTTTGCCAAGACTTTGACAGAATCCTCCAAAGTGGAAATATCATGAGTGACATTTCGTTGATGGAGGATACAAGTCACCACAGCAATTTACAAGACTGGCCTGTACAGAGATACAACTCATGAGACTCATTACTACCATCAGATATTAGATAATGAGAACTGACTTAATTGACATCTTGGCCACGTCTCGTACCGATTCATCTGTCGCCGTACTTGTGAAATTTCACAACACAAAAATCTCTGTTCGAATGTTTATTTATGGCTCTTGTTTTTTACCCAACAGAATTCTGGCATGCCAGACTTTTAATTATATTTTAACTTTTAATTATATTTAATTAAATGTTAGATTGAGTTTCTAAACATCCTCCTTGGCAACCCAGACTCAAAATCAAACTCATAATGTTCCTCAAAGACCTCCTGAAACACATTGATTTTACTCTCAACGTTAGATTAAAAGCCGTTAAATAAAACTTTGTTACAGTGTATGTTTGTACAAAATTGTCAAAATATGTGGCCCAGCTATCAGCGGGGCAGTACCCTCTACACATATTTACATTTAGTCATTTAGCAGATGCTTGCGTTCTGAATCATCTGTAGGGGTTTGGTCGTGCAAGCTGGAAGCCCTGCCAGTAGCGCATTGCAGTAGTCCAGCCTGGACAGGAGAAGAGCTTGGACTAGGACCTGCGTGAGCGGTGCTGGCAACATGCTCTGTGAAGCTAAGCTGATCATCGATGACCACTCCCAGGTTTTTGGCCATCCTGGAAAGCTAGATGGTCGAGGAACCTAGCTGAATGGAAAGGTTGTGCTAAATCTTTGGTTCAGATGATATGACAAGCAGCTCTGTCTTCGCAAGGTTAAGCTGGAGATGGTGATCCTTCCAGAGTGAGATGTCCCTCAGGCATGCTGAGATGCGGGCAGAAATGGTGGGATCATCAGGGTGGAGCGACAAGTGGAGTTGAGTGTCATCCGCATAGCAGTGGTAGGAAAAGCCATGTTCTTGAATGACAAAGCCCAGGGATGTCATGTATATCGAAAAGAGCAGCGGTCCAAGCACAGAGCCTTGAGGATCCCCGGTATCAAGACATTGGGGTTTGGAGACGTCACCTCTCCAGGATACCCAAAATGACCTATCTGAGAGGTACGACTTGAACCATAGAAGCGCTGTGTCAGAGACACCCATAGCCATGAGGGTCGACAGGAGGATGTGGTGATTGTGTGTGTCAAAAGCAGCAGATGGATCCAGTAGGATGAGCACAGATGATCTGGAGGCTGCCCTTGCGTGACTTCAATAACTGAGAGCAGCGCAGTCTCAATGGAGTGACCGCTTTTGAAACCAGGCCGCTTTTGAAACCATATGCATACATTTGGTACTATAATCTACCTTTGAGATCACAAAGCAAATTTCGTCACAACATGTATGTAGCCGTCATGTGTGTGGTTCGTAATTTCAAAATATGTGTTTGGCGTCGAGTTAACCTGTGCATTATGTGTTTTGTCAAAATAAGTGTCTGCTGCAGATGCGTCTAAAGAGTTTATAATAAAAGAGACCCTTGCGTTTGTCAGATTCTCGCATAATCCCATGCATAATCACAGTTTATTGTTATGGGAGTGTCTTGCGTGTATTTAGTGAACGTGAGCATCTCTTTTATCATACACAGTTTTGACGCGTGTGCAGCAGGCACTTATTTTGACAAAACACGTGATGCACATGGTTCACATGACGCAACAAACACATTTTGAATTTGCGCCCTTCGGAAGAGCAGTCACGAGCCGCCACTGTTTGATATATGAATGTGTATCTTTGAGGTACCAATAAGCTCTCGTTGGTACCAATATGGACCTCTTGTGTACTAATTTGAACTCTTTAGGCGCCAAGCTGTACTTTTTGAAAGAGCACAGCCCCAGTGACAGCTTTTTCTGACAGTGTATACAGATTTCTGTTAAAGGTGGAGCATGCACGCCTTTCATCTCTTATTCAACAGGGGGCAGTGTGATGTGACAACATGAGATTTATCTCAAGCATCATGATGTAAGCACATTGTGAGTGTGTTACAGAGAGTGTGAGTTTTTTCCATTCTTCATGTCACCAGCTGTCTAATTAAATGACTGATTTCTCCAGAGCATCATTTACACTATAAAACCATCATACAGCAATAACGCAAAATTACACCCTTTTCATATTAATAACCTTGCTCATGCTGTGTACAGAGTCATGGTGATGTATGCATGTGCGTGTGTGTTATGACAGGCGGATCCTGCTGTATCAGGAGGTTTAATTAAAGCTGTTGTCCTGCCTTGCTCAAGAAAGGAGAAGGTGAATGAAAGGTCATTCACAGCAGTGAATTTTTACTGAATCGATTCAAAGACCTTTCAGCACTAGGACCCTCTAACCAGAGCTGAGCTTATCTACAGCCTCATATAATACTGGGCAGCTGTGCTCCCAAATAATCCACTTAAGTAGTTCACCTAAAAAAAAACTGAACTCTGAAAGGAGGACACATTTAAGACAAAGCTGAAAATAGGTGTGCTGTATATCTTTTTTGTACACTTAAAAGTGACTTAAAGTTAAAAAAAATGTACCCGTTACTGTATTCTCTTATATTCAATTCAATGTATATGTGTGATTCTCACGAAACCATTGAAACACCACGGCACTGATGATTTTAGCTTTAAAATGTGTAATATGACATTAAAAAGCATCAGAATTAACACAATACTGTGTTCTACCTTGCACAATGTGTGATTTCAACATAAGAATTTATAATTGTAAATTTTATCTCATTTTCTGCTGAAATTCTCATTACCGCAATGTGTCCGGCTGTGTTTAAACATGCGTTATGTTGTAATTTAATCAAATTAACACAAAAATATTAAGAAAAAAAATAAATGGATGTTTTGCTAGACTACTTTAGATGACAGAAAAAATATTTACTGAATATTCATGTATAATAATAATGATGAAAAAAATTTGGAAAATGATGTGTCCATGCCTGATGTTCTCATCCTCCGCAACACTTTTTGAGAACAGTTTAAGCACACATACAGAATTTTAATAAAGTTTGATTTTGAGTGACCAAGCACATGGACCAGTTACTTCATAATGGCTACCAGGTAAGATCATTTTTTTACAGTTAATTTGAAATATTGTCTTGTCAGAATGCTTACACGACATTTTGATTATCATTAACGCAACAGATGCTTATTAAATGTTAATTTAATTAATAGAAGCATAATACTTTGATTTTAAATGCCTGTGCAGAATCTCCAAATTATGTTCTTTCAGGTTTGTCATGTCATTTTGAAAATATGTCAGTGTTGATGTTTTCTGACTGTTGCGGTAATGAGATTTTTTAGGACTAATTTTTTAAATTATGTTACAAAAAGTGTTAAATGATAAGTAAAAGTTTTTAAATTAATGTTCCCATTTACTCCAGGCTTTGTTTTTCAATGTCTGGTGGGAAAAAAGTAAATTTAAGCAATTTTTACATTTTCATGCTTGACATTTTTAAAACCAAGTTTTCGTGAGAATCACCCATATCTGTATCTATAAAATTGTAAAAAAAAATAAGGCAGCAAAGTTTTTTACAGTGCAGCATAGGTTAAATTACAACCCAACCCAATGACCCAGCATTTTTTACATGTAGGCTAAATAGCAAATACCATCTGTAGAAATAGTCTGTAGGTTTGCAATCGGATAATATATTTGCAATATATTTACACGGCCCAAACACATGTATCAAATATTTCCTAATATATCAGCAATACTGACAAAAACTAAAATACATTTAACTACTAAAATACATTTACAACTGCATGAAAACATAACAGCCTATAATCTTTTATAAGACTATGAAATATGAGCTTTCCCCAAGCCTGACTGTGAGTCAATACTTGTTTGCGCATTTAAATAATCGTGCAGAAGCAGGGATATTGGTCTGCAGTCTTTGATAGATCCAGACAGAACACAAACCTCACAGTGCCTGATAAATTCAAAGAACTGTGAAGAACGTGATGATGATAACCAAACTTAAAACGTTTGGATTTTATTGATCGTCACACGTGCATAAATCAGAAAAGGTCAAATCTTTCCCACATCAATTCTGCGCCTCAACGACAGCAGAAATCGCAGCAGCTTTGTGCCTATCCCACGGG
This sequence comes from Misgurnus anguillicaudatus, assembly GCF_027580225.2. Classification (NCBI taxonomy): domain Eukaryota; kingdom Metazoa; phylum Chordata; class Actinopteri; order Cypriniformes; family Cobitidae; genus Misgurnus; species Misgurnus anguillicaudatus. The sequence goes on from NC_073354.2 coordinate 14,672,429, forward strand.
CTTATCGATAAACCTGTATGCTCATTAAATCGGGAGTGAGACCCGCCATCAACAACAGCACGACACGAGGCGCTGTCGCCTGCCGAGTTGGTCCACAGAGGGAACATAGCTGTTAAATTAAAGAAAACCCCATCTGCTGCAGATATCTTCCTACTTTCTGTAATGTCAGGCTGAACATTTTATATCACACAGGATAACAGGATGAAAACTTTAAACCCCAAAACTCAGGTGTTAGCGGTCACACTAAACATTTTTTGGACATTACTGCAAATATGGGCGGGAGAGATTTGTCCATCTTTGCTTTTCAGTAAATAGAAGGTCACGCCGTGACGTATCAGTTTTCTACTTAATTCACAGGTCAGAGTTTACCAGACTTGAACTAAATGCAAAAGAAAATTTATTAAAAGTTTACCCCCTATGCAAACATCTGCTTTCATCTGTATTATACTATAAGTTGTAATAGTAGAGTATTCAAGAATCCTTTTCCAAACGATGTTGATGTAAACTCAGACAACTGAGAGGAGATCACTTCTTTAAATCATTCTCTCCAATTTAGTGCAGTATTGAAGCACGAAGTGTATAAAGAGACAGAATGCAGTTTTATAATGAATGATGGATCTTTGTATATACTGTACAGAAGAGATGGCATAGTGATGTAGCATATGTACTTTAAAATTAGTAATAATGGGGTGCAAAAGTCACAGTGCACTGTGAAATAGTGATGCTTCTGTTAAGCATTTGTTGACTTAAAGGTGCAGTGTGTACATTTTAGTGACATTTAGTGGTGAGGTTGTGAATTGCAACCAACAGCTCAGTCCTGCTCACCTATTGCTTTTGGAACACATAGAGAAGCTATGGTAGCTGCCACCGGACAAACATGTCATCATTGGAGACAACTTAGTAAAAAAGTTTGTCTGTTAAGGGCTTCTGTACAAACATGGCTGCACAAAATGGCGCCTTCCATGAAAGGGGAACCTCTGTGTATGTAGATAAAACGTCTCATTCTAAGGCAATAAACACATAACGGTTCATTATAAAAAGGTCTTTATACACCCCTGATAATATAGTTTTGTATATTATTTTGCATTTCTGTCAAGAGATCCTTTTAAAAATGACACACTGCACCTTTAACAATTTGAAAGAAACTCTGAATTAAATAGTAAATAAAAATGGCACATTTACAAGTGAACCTGTTGCTTAGTTGTGTTAGTAGTGCAAAGGTCATGGATTTGAATCCAAGGAAACACACATTTTTAAAATGCATGCTTTAAATATTACTTTGAACAAAATCATCTGCCAGATGTATTAAAAATCTAATTAAATGTCAAGATGTCTTTTTATTTCGAATGCTCTCCATTTGCATTAATGACAACACGCACTCAAGCTGGCATGAACTCCAAAAGTTTATGCAAAACCTGATGATCCATGTTATCCCAGAGTTTCAATAAACATCTTGTGTGCTGAAACAAGGAAATCTCACCAATCACACCAAACACGCTTTAAACACTTGGAAATGCAAGGCGCGCAGCACTGCCTTTTTTGTCACTTTAACTCATTACCTACCAGCCTTTTTTTTTTAAGTCGCCCGCCAACATTTTTTGTGATTTTCACAAAAGTTTCACAAAATGCCTTAGAGGAAAATTTTCTCCTGAAAAAAAAAAACGTTTCATCCTATCCGTTTTCTATCCTAGCAAATAAACTCTTAAATATGGGTATTTAGCTAAAATAATTGCATTTTGTGAAGGAATTTGGTTGGAGATCAGATTCAGAACGATTGTCAAAACATACACAGAGTTTAAAATTAGTAAATCATTTTTTGCTTCAGTTTTTTATAAATTGTGTAAGTGCGCCATCTAGTGGATAATTGCGGTATTACAGATTAACATGAAACCTCATCAGGGACTCGTTTTTTCATGAAAATATTTTCTCTTAATTGACGAGATAATTCGTCAATGGCAGGGAAATAGTTAAAAAAGAGCAGTGCGAAGCGGCTTTTTATATTGCTAGGCAACCACTGAGGCAGCTGTCAATCAAATATTGAATATCGAAGCAGTGCTCTTTTGCTGTTAACTGTCATATTAGCAGAAACTTTAAAAAGAGGCCACTTGCTCTGACCTTGATCGAGGGTGAGAGGTGCAAAAACACACAAGAGACAGCAGTGTTTCCCACAGGATTTTGAGAGACTGTGGCGGTGATGACGTCACACACCGATTAGCATATATGTGACGTCACTGCGTGGTGTTTTACTCTTTGATTTGTATCATTATATTGCATTTAAACACAACTGAATTTTATTTTTACATTTTTTCTGGTCTGTTGTCTATACAATTGTGACTAAACACAACCAGAAACGACCCACGACCCAGTAACTTAGGGGCCAATCACACCAAACGCGTTTTAAACATTTGGAAACGCAAGGCGCGCAGCACTGCCTTTTTTGCCACTCGCTACAATGAATTATGCCGTTTTAAAAAGTTAAATAAAAATGTAAATGGGAATCATGAAAAATCTATTTGTGGCAGCCAGTGTTGATTCTGTGGCGGGCCACATGTATGGGAAACACTGAGACAGTGAGTGACTCCAGTCCGGTTGTTCCAAACAACTGCAACCTTCCCGCCTCTCCCCTCATTTGATTGGACAATGGAAAAACGTGGATGATGTCAGGTGCTTTTCCGCTCTCAGTGCTCCTTCAAAAACACATGCCGCAAACGCTCACTCCACGTAGAAAATCATTCACAAAAAGTCGCCTGCAACTGCCATAAACGCATTTGGTGTGATCGACCACTTACTGTAGATAAATGGCACATTCATTTGTATGGTATAGAAGTTTTGTAAAATATAATGTAAAAATTAATGAAATAATTTGAAGTTGTTTAATTTTTGACATTTTGCATTGATTTGCAAGAAAGCTAAAAAGTGCAAGTTAAATGAGATTTAGTTTGTAAAATTAAAAGTTTTATAGGCAGAGTTTTGGGTTTGTGCTTGGGGGCACCAACAGGCAAACAGGGGTACTGCAGTACTTTAAGATTAGCGCGAGATTAGTGCGGCTTCATGTTTTTTTAAATATGTCTAAATGAATTAAAACTTTTTTAGTCTTGAGTTACTCAGTCTACTAATTAAAATATTAAGATTAGCCAAATAAAATATAAATTCTCCTATTTTTATTTTATTATTAGCTCGGACAAAATCATAATTGCCTCTTGTCTGGCTCCGCCTATGGTTTGTATGTGTTCTTCTACATGTGTTCTATGTATTGTGGTGGTTTGGTTCTTCCAAACGTGATTCTAACCAAAAAATAACCATACAGTTTATTTAACACAGTCGGCAGTTTGTATGTATTTTACGAGGTAGCTAATTCGTATCAATTCGCACATCCACATTTATGCGTTTTTTGTAAGATTTGCTTTTGCTTCTGTGATCTTGGGGTTAGTGGTGGGATTTCATTACTTTTTATAATAATGGGATAATAATTTTCGATTCACTTTGTACATTTTCATACAAATTAGCCAACTTGTAAAAAACGTTGAATTCCCATGGGATCAGGCTGGCACCTTACAAAACAGATACTGTAAACATATTTGGCAGTTGCATTTATCCAAAGCTACTAGTTTTATTAGTATGTGTGTTCCCTAGGGATCGAACCCACAACCTTTTGCACTGCTAACTCTGCAGTGCTCTACCAATTGAGCTACAGGAACAGCTAAATACATAGTCGAAGCTGAAAATACTGCTTAGTTTTATTTCATATGTACGTATACTGTATAGCTTATTGTATACCCAAACACATACAGTATAAACTTTCTTGGCTGCTTTATTGCTTCCCTAGAGCAGTGAAAGGCTGTTGCTATGGTAACTTATCAGGAGTAGAGCTAAATTGCTAAATGAGTATTGAGTGCATCAAGCGTATGTCCCGGATATCTGATTTATTTTTTCTCCTGCACAGTAATCTCACTTGCACTTTCACTGTCCGTCTGTCTGTCTGACGGTTGGTTGGTCCTTCTCTCTCTGTTGATGCTTACACAATTGGGGTTTGTTTGGTGAAGATGTAAACTCACTCATGCACTACGATCTTTTCTGCCTCTGTTCACTTGGTTTGGGTTAAGGGATATCTGCATTCTCGCCAGAACCAGAGGAGGTTTCACAAATGCTATTGATCCATATTTTTTCTCACTTTCTCTCCGGCGCTCTCACTCGCTGTGACGAGTGCTCAGGGATTGCCCCTTCAACACCAAATGTCAGGTGTTAACTAGCCGAGCGTGAAGAAGAGAGAGCCGAGCTTTCTAGGGTTTAACTTCGTTTTCCCTGTTATAGTCGCCTCTTGCTGACAGGAGCGAAACACACATACACGTATCACAAAAAGGTACACTGCATAATCGCAACGAACAAAAGGCTTTGTTCACATTCAAAATGTCACCAAAGCATTCCTCTTCCAGAAGACGGAGTAGTTTTCTGGCTGGAAGGGAGAGAAGCGACTGATTGGGACTTTAAAGGTTAGTTCTTTGTTCGCATGCCTTAGCCAGACAGGAAGACCAGGGTATTGATTTGTGTTTTGTGTAAATGTACTTTGCTGAAACATCTTTCTTATTTGTGTTCCCTGTCTCTTTCTCTTTTCATTTTGAAAGCGTACTTTGAACTAAAGTGACAGAAAAAGTAAAGATAAAATACAGCTCAGACACTAAAACCTTTTGAAACGTTTTAGTTCATACATACTGTCATTTTTGTAGGACCAGGGTTACAGATTTAACTGTATTAACAAAATAAGTTATTGAAGTTATGGGGCGGTTTCCCGGACAGGGATTAGACTAAAATAAATGTAAGAGCTTTACAAACTGAAAACAACTTGCACTGACATATCTTAAAATACATCAGTGCCCTTTGTTTTGCCTTAAAAATCCACACAAGTAATGGTTTTATTAAGGCATGTTTGTTAAAACTAGTTATATTTCCTAATTGAACTAAGGCCTAGTCCTGGCTTAAGCTTATCATTGTCCGGGAAACCACCCCATAGAGTTTAATAAACATACAAGCATTTCTTAAAAACATGCCTCAATGAGAACATGCAAAAATAATAAAAGATTGTTTTGGCTGACAGAAATATTTTACATTTATTTAAAAAATTGAAGTGTGCAATTGTTATTTTTTAAACCACGATTATAAAGTTTGTTCTTGCCTCAATGTATTCCAACCTGCTTTTAATGTGTCGGTTTGTTTACAACTATTACATAAACATTATATGATAATTTGCTTGGAGGAAACAAAATGAAAACAAATTATTTATAATTTTATATCTATATTTATTATTTATAATCTATATGTTTAAAGCACTCAGAATAGGTGCAAACAAGCCTTTGTGTCACTTTGTGACTAACTTTTCTGGCTTAAATTTACATGTATAATAATAGTATATAATAATAATAATTATTATAATAATATATACTACTACTACTACTACTACTACTACTACTACTACTACTACTACTACTACTACTAATAATAATAATAATAATAATAATAATAATAATAGTATATACTACTACTACTACTATTACTAATAATAGTAATAATAATATATAGAAATAATAATAATAATAATAATAATAATAGTATATACTACTACTAATAATAATAATAATAATAATAATAATAATAATAATAATAATTATTATTATTATTATTATTATTATTATTGTTAAACAATACTATTATAAATAAGTCATATTAGTAAGAAATAAGAATAACACTACATTATATTTGTATTATTGTATTTATATTTATTTTAACTTATTTATAGACAAAGTGTCAACTTTCCCATCTACCATCTAGCCCCAAACGCCCTTATACATTTAAATGAGATTATAAGATAATATTTTGTTATATATTTTTATAAAAATATATATTTTATCCCGAAGCTTATGTGATGCTTACCAGTTGGATTTGTATGCTGAGTGTGTATGTGCATGTTAAATGTGTGAGAAGGATAAGCTGCCATTTCCTAGCGAGCGGATCCGGAGAAGCAATAATTAGCGTAATTCTTTTCTGTGAACCCATGGGTTTAATTAGTTAACTGACTCACTGATGACTAAAGCTTTCCATCAATTTCACAACCAAAACTAAATGGCATCTCATCCTGATCTATATCCACCTTTCAACCATCAAAGAAACATCTCTGTTGACTTCACAGGTGATGTAGTAACTCGGTCTTTACTATGATGGCTCGAACTTTACCAGAGGCTCTTTCAGACTTAAAGGCATACGGGTACAAGATGATAAATTATTTAAAGATGGCTACCTGCACTCATTCTAGCACACTACATTTCCCATGACTCATCCATAATTGCTTCTATTGAGGATATAATGGCAGACATCAAAAGAAGACTGATGAGTAGATGACGTTGATCAAATAGAGCAAAATAGATCAGGCACCAGAGAGAGTGTACAGCACTCCTGTGTCTAAAATGGACCGCCGGCCACCTGCCGCCTACCAGCATTATTCAATTTCCCCCGCAGGTGGATTTTGCAACATAATTAGGTTGGGCTTGCTAGGAGAAATAAAGAAATACAGATCCTTTCTTTGAACACTAGGTGCCGCCACTACAGAAAATCAATTTTATGCTCTTTCCCAAGTAAATGAAAATGGTAAGATATGTAACAGTGCCAACAACACAATTCATGCAACTCTTTTAAGACTGCAGTCATTCAAAGAGACGTTGATTTGTACTGAAGCCATTTCTACATTGTTAATAGCACTGAACTTGTTAAAAGTTGGAATTAATTGGACAAAAGTTGGCACTCATTGAAATGGATTGTGAAAAACTCCTGACAGTCCTAATTACACAGTTCAAGAGCCTGGAAACGTTTAAACGATGAGACATCACAAGAATGTAAAGTATTTACATATGTGACAAGTCTGTTCTTTAAATGATGCTAAACATTCACCAGATGTTAGTGTTTAATGTTAGTGTCATTAGACATTTAGATTGTTCTCATATACATCTTATATATTTTCACATACATTTCATCCATTCACATCAGAAGAAAAAGCGCTCATGACTGCTTAGCTTTCACTATAAATGTACCATATTGCTGTATTGAGACCTTGTAATTTTCTAACAATTTCTAAGGGTCTAAGTCTTTTTGTTGTGGAATTACAATGATTGTTAATTGTTTATTCATTTCATGGTACAATTATTCACCCTTCATTCCTTAGACAGAATATCCACAAAATACTAAATCCACAGAATAAAGAGACCCACTACTTTCAGTATGTTTTCTACATAAAGTCATTCTACTATACATAATGTAAAAAATATTTTGTGAAAATGTAACCTTAATATCTTTATCTAATAACAGATCATGAGATTATAACCTGGCTTTCACAGACAGGATCACATATTAATGTATATATTGTTCCCTTTCAGTCGGTCACTACGACGTCACGTCGTGACCGACGAATTGGGAACCGCTTCGCGGGTGACCTATCTGCTTCGAGAAACCTTTAAAACGCCAATGAACTTGGCATGCAGATAATTGCATCTGCCGGCGCCGCCCCGCCGCACAGCTATTTAATGAGCGGCAGGTGCAGTTATCAAATCAGCTTTTTAGCTTCGAAAGCTGGCAGACTGACTGCTCACGAGAAGCTACTCTCTGCTCTTTGGAGAACTCTGCGTGTTCGATTTGGTTGGGCAAAGGCATTTCAGCGGAGGCTCGTGGGTGTTCCACCTCTCTTTTTAATTTTTTGACTTTTTTCTCACTCTTAGTTGAGTGTGTGCATAGCCGTTCCCCTGTGTGCTTCATCAACATCAGCACATTAAAAGAGTATTTCCTCTAAAAGAGTATTGCGGTGTTCTGCGTCTTTTTAAAGACAGCATTTAACTTGCACTGAGACGGGAGCGTCTTTTTAAAGATGTCTTTCCGTCCGTGTTTCTGGATGCGGCAAATGTATGGGTCCCCGGGTGGCCACGATCATTTTCTCTCGTGCGCAAGAGTGCATGCTGAGGCTGCGATCGTGGAGGGTTCATACTCCTAAGAGAGCATGAACCTCTTGGATGGCGGAGACGGGTTTCGTACCTCCGGGAACGTTACCCCTGTTTTTTCGTTGCGGAGCCCCGTTAAAGGTGCGGTGGCAAAACTCCGGAAATCTTATCTCCGTATAAACGGTGCTGACTCGGTTAGCTGGTTCGTCCAGTGACTCTCAGCACCCCCATCCACAGCCAGAGGTGCCGTAAGAGACGGGTGGCGCGTGTTCTACGCGCTCTCGTCCTCTTTCAGTCCTCACGAGGATTCTATGTCTGTCACAGCATCGGAGAGGGGGTCGTCTATTCGGTCGCCGACTCGGACCCACTCCCGCCTTCGGGTTGGGTAGGGGCTTCCGTGCTCGACCCCGAGTGGCGGCCATGTACGCTCGGGAGCGCGGAGACGTCTGCGTGGAGCGGAGAGCTCCTCCCCCACCGCACCGTCCCGCCTAGATGATTGGCACTTCAGGACTGCAAGAACAGCCCCGACCTTCTGTGCCTTTCTTCCCGGGGTGCATGTTGGTTGACACGGTCGTGGAAAACTCGTTTTCCTCCCGGAACCGATCGTTCAGCCATCACCTCTCACCTCTCCTGACGGCGGGGCCGCTAAGGTTGCTGCTCCAAGAGACCAGCCTCCCTCCCCTCACAGACCCACAGGCTTGTGAGAGGCGGCCTCTGCCGTGCGCGCCATGGCGTGATGCAGGTCCGCCAGGCTAAGGCACTGAAGGATCTGCACAGGTGAGGTCACGGTCCGGCAACTAAAAAATCCTGTGTGGCTCTGACCTGGCGCTACATGCGACTGGGTTCACCCCACAGGCCGCCGGACGTGCTATGACCACCCCCGGTGGTCCAGGAACGCCATCTCTGGTTGTGTCTTGCGGGCATTAAGTAGGTCGTTAATAATCGTCCTAAATGTTCAATTTTAGACCAGCCATTTCAGCGACGCGGCTGAGAGTGTCCAACAATGATCGGCCGCTTTAGAGCAGACTGAGGCATCATGCCACGTCGGAGCCTAGCTGCCCCCTCCGTTACGTCAGTATATTGGTCTGCTTTTCGCCGAGGGCGTCCTGCTACGGCTTTTTTTGTTCCTTCATCCCGGCAGCTCTGAGGAACCTGTCGTAAGCAGTACACCCGCCCACTCAGCCCGCTACAGAGGTGGAAAATGAAACTTAGCGGCTCTGAGTCGGGCGATCTGAAGATGGAGAGGACCTCTTCAGGAGATGGTGAAAGCATCATTCTCCCCCCCCACCCCGGAGGAGGGCCGGGTGGGGAATCCTTGGTTTCGTTTTGTGTTCCGCCGACTTCAATCGGCACCCACTAACCTCAAAGAGCGAATTCCTCTTCTTTCTCCAGATCACCGGAGGCATATAGGAGTTTCGGACGGGCTCAAAACCCTGAGTTCTCCTCTTCCTCTTTCGCCAGCGGATGTATCGAGAGGGACATCTACAAAGGAGCCTTTGCTCAGCATCCATCAGCGGTTTCGGGTGAGTATTTCATTACACACAACATCTCACAATGCGGCCAAAGAGCACGCGTCGTTGAGCTCCCCGTCTCCGCTCGCCACGGGTACACACATCGTGCCGGTAATTTCCTCTCGCTCGGTATCTGGGGGCCTGGGAAGAGCTTCCCAGCCCGTCGCGTTGGCTTTTACGCACGATCCGTCTCGGTTACGCATTCAATTTGCCCGGCTACCTTACAAATATTCAGGCATTCGCTTCACCACGGTGAAGGCTGTCGATGCGCACGTACTGCGTGCGGAGATTGCTGTCCTATTGGCGAAAGGACGCGATCCAGCCGGTCCCTCCAGCCGAGATAAATTCGGGGCTTTACAGCCCTTCATTGTACCCAAGAAGAGTGGCGGGTTGCGTCCGATCCTAGATCTGCGCGTACTGAATCGAGAATTCACAGAATTCACATTCACAGAATGCTGTTCAAAATGTTTACGCAGAGGAGCATATTTTAATGCATCCGCCCATAGGATTGGTTCGCAGCCTTCAACCTGAAGGACGCGTACTTTCATGTCTCCATACTCCCCCAACACAGGCCGTTTCTCCGCTTTGTGTTCGAGGGGAGGGCATATCAGTACAAAGTCTCACCGTTCGGGCTTTCTCTCTCTCTCTCCCTGTGTCTTCATGAAAGTTGCGGATGGCGCACTGCAGCCCCTGAGAGAGAGAGAGTGGTGTTTGCGTTTTGGCGTATTGGCTCATAATAGCTCAGTTTCGTCAGATGCTGTGCACACACACATAGATCGTGTACTTAAACACCTCGCTCGTCTCGGTCTTCAGGCCAACTGGGGAAAGAGTAAACTTTGCCCCGTGCAGAGAATCTCTTTTCTCGGAAAGTAACTGGATTTGGTCGATTTAACAACACGTCTCATAGAAGCGCGTGTTCAGTCAATTCTGGCTTGCCTCAACATTTAAAGGCAGGGTTGCGGTTCCACTGAAATAAGTTTAGAAACTTCTGGGGCATATGACAGCAGCCGCGGCCGTGACACCGCTCGGGCTGCTCCATATGAGACCGCTTCAGTGTTGGCTTTATGACCGAGTCCCGAGGAGAGCGTGGCTCACCGGCTTTCACAGTATTATAATTACATCGAGATGCCGTCACACTTTCACCCCGTGGTCAGACCCAGCGTTTCTCAGGGTGCGGGTGCCACTGAGAGGTCTCCAGGCATGCTATTGTTGGCAAAGATGCCTCTACCACGGGGTGGGCAGCCACGTACGGCGGGCTCGTCACTTCGGGGGTCTGTTCGACATTCCAGCGACATTAGCATAAATTGCCTCGAGCTGTGCACTGTATATCTTGCGCTCGTCCGTTTCGTCAACGTGATTTGATGCTTAAGATGTAGTGCGCACCGACAACACTGCGGCTGTAGCGTATATCTATCGCCAAGGCGGTCTGCGCTCTCGTCACCTGTCGCATCTCGCCCGTCTCTCCTCCTCTGGAGTCAGAGGTATCTGAGGTCTCTTCGTGCCATTCACATGTCGGGGTCGCTGAACACAGCGGCAGTCGCGCTCTCACGAGCAGCGCGCTCCGGCGAGTGGCGACTCCACCCCCGGTCGGTTCAGCTGATTTGGAAATGTTTCGGCAGAGCGCAGTTAGATCTGTTTGCTTCTTCAGAAACAACCCATTGTCGCCTGTTTTATTCATTATCCGAAGGAACACTCGGCGTGGATGCACTGGCACACAGCTGGGGTTGTGCGCAGTAAGCTTTATTGCGCAGACACTGTGCAAAGTCAGGGAGGACGAGGAGCGCATTCTATTAGTTGCGCCGTACCGGACAACTAGGAATTGGTTTTACAGAGTTCACTCTCCTCGCGACAGTCCCTCCCTGGCTGACTCCTTGGCACATTATGGCACCCTCGCCCCGATCTGTGGAACCCCCATGTGTGGTCTTTGGACGGGGCGCGGAGGTTTTAGGTGGTTTACCCCAGGCGGTATCTAACACCATCGCTGCAGCGCGAGCACCGTCTATGAGACAGGCGTATTCGCTGAAATGGAACCTGTTTGTTGTTTGGTGTACCTCTCAGCGAGAGGACCCCCGAGAATGCTCGATCAGTATTGTGCTTTCATATCTCCAGCACCGCTTGGAGAAGAGGCTGTCACCATCTACTATTAAAGTAGATATCGCGGCAATATCCGCGCATCACGCACCTATAGACGGTAGATCTGTGGGTCAGCACGATCTGGTCATTAGGTTTTTAACAGGGGCACGGAGGCTGAATCCTTCGCGCCTCCCTCTATTCCTCCTTGGGACTTGTCCATGGTGCTGGAAGTTCAGCACTGCCCTTTCGAGCCTCTGCTGACGGTGAGCGTCAAGTTTCTCACTATGAAAACTTTGACGCTCCTCGCATGGGCTTCTATTAAAAGGATAGGGGATTTTCATGCATTTTCGGTCAACGATTCGTGCCTTCAGTTCGGGCCGGCTGAATCCAGCGTTAAACTGAGACCCCGGCCGGGCTACATGCCTAAAGTTCCCACCACTCCTTTAAGAGATTGGGTGGTGGACTTTTCAAGCGCTGCCTTCGGAGGCAGACCCAGCTATGGCTTTGTTATGTTCTGTACGTGCACTACGTGTGTATGTGGATCGCACTCAAAGCTTTCGGACCTCAGAACAGCTCTTTGTCTGATACGGTGGTCAGCAGAAAGGGAAAGCTGTCACTAAACAGAGGATTGTAGACACAATCGTCATTGGATTGTAGACACAATCGCCCTGAAATATGAGAAACAGGGCATTCCTTGCCCTTTTTGTTTGAGAGCCCATTCAACCGGAAGCGTGGCTTCATCTTGGGCTTTGGCTCGTGGTTCCTCGCTTTCAGATATTTGTAGAGCTGCTGGCTGGGTGACACCTAATACGTTCACTAGATTCTACAGTGTTCGTGTTGAGCCGGTATCCTCTCGAGTTCTCTCGTCAGATCAGTGAGAACATCGAGGAACGGCTCCTGTGTCGGCTTGGAGCCTTTCTTTTTGGCTGCGCAGAAACCGCACCATTATGGAAGGCCATTAAGGCAAAAACGTTACAAAAAATGTTTTTTGTCTTTTCCACCGCTTGGTGACCGATGTTGCGGAGCATCGGCTGCCAGCCTCTCACTAGATGTATTCTTGACTATCTGGGTGAGGCTAGCGCCCACATTGCGCCCCCTAGTGGTTTCTTTGTGAGTATTTCCGTGGAAAGTTTATGATTTACCACGTTTCCCTTAGCGGAGTACGTTCCGCGCCTCTCTAGTGTTGCTAAGAGAGTGTATTTTTATAGACCTCGTGTCTTTTTATCCATCACCTTAGTGGTAGACCCCTAGAGGGTTTTTCTTCCGCAGCGATCTTAGTCCCGCCTGACGAGTTCGCTTCCCAGTTCGCCTAGTCACTATCGTGGGTTAAGGAACAAGTAGTGACCGGCCTCTGCTTCAACCCCATTTCCGTTCCCTTAAAGAGGAGAGTCGGAGGGTTTATGCAGGCACTGGAAGGGTCAGCTTCAGTGGCGCTTTGGTAGGGATTCCCAATTCGTCAGTCACGACGTGACGTCGTAGTGACCGACTGAAAGGGAACGTCTCGGTTACATATGTAACCCTCGTTCCCTGAAGGAAGGGAACGGAGACGTCACGTCCCGTCGCCACAGTTTGCTGTTCCACTGCTGATATCGGCCGGACCATTTCCTTCTGTCCAGCTTTCTCAGCAAAAAATAGCTGATTTGATAACTGCACCTGCCGCTCATTAAATAGCTGTGCGGCGGGGCGGCGCCGGCAGATGCAATTATCTGCATGCCAAGTTCATTGGCGTTTTAAAGGTTTCTCGAAGCAGATAGGTCACCCGCGAAGCGGTTCCCAATTCGTCGGTCACGACGTGACGTCTCCGTTCCCTTCCTTCAGGGAACGAGGGTTACATATGTAACCGAGACGTTTCCTACACAACATCACTTCATACACCGCAACAGACAACAAAAAAAAAACACATATGTACACAGCATGTAGTTGTTGTTAATAAATATGCAACATGATCTTATGGAAAGAATTCACGCAAAATTTGATTAATTTATTTGTGTCCATGGCACAAAATTCAGTTTTTTTCGTTGCACAACTTTCTTTTGCATTTCATTAATTGTTTTCGCAAATTCACATTGTTTTTTCCTATTTTCTTACCATTGTCGCTTGGGGTTGGGGTTAGGATCACTTTCTGTTACATTTTTCAACATCCTAACCCAGTGTTACTCATTGTGCGGCTCGGCAAGGTTTATTTTGTGGCTTTTTCTGTCTTTTCTGCCCTTGATGCTAACTTTGTTAGAAAACGCATTATATCAAGACGCACGTTGATAAGCGTGTTCAATTGTATGCAGCACTTGCCAAGAGCGATTGTCATATGACATCAAAGTACGGTGAGATCAGACTGCTTGTTATGCTTTCGAATTGCTCTCGTGGCACAGTACTGTCACTCGCCAATCGTTCTGTGTAAGAGTAAGGTGGCCCCCTAGTGGTTCGGGGGACACTGCATATGCATATTATAAGAATGCTTAGCATTAAAATCCTGTTTTTGTCATAAAGGGAAATCATCTTGTCTCAGTTACAAATTTGACAGGTATATGAGAGAGAATGATTCGCCCTCTATTTATCACATTGCAACAGATTGACAGATTGATAAGCAAACATGCTATTTATGACTGGATGTAACTTTTGATACTTTGCGGTAGAGGCGGCTCTCCTATTGACTCTGACATATCAGTGTGGTTCTCATGAAAAAAATAATGAAGACCACTGTCCTAACCCAAACCCCAACTCTAACCCCAACTCCAGGCGTGAAAAACATGTAGAAATCAATACATAAAAGTACATCCTAACCCAAACCCTAAGCGACAATGATTTAAAAATAGGAAAAAACTATGAGAAAACAATACATAAAATGACACGAAAAAGAAAGTCGTGCCACGGACACGAAAAACTATTTATAGAAATTAGGGCTGTCAATAGATTTAAAAAATTAATCTAGATTAATCGCATGATTTCATGAGTTAACTCGCGATTAATCGCAAATTAATCACACATTTTTATCCATTCAAAATTTACCCTAATTTAACACTTTTCAGGTTTTTAATACTCTAATCATATATACATAAATAAATGCTTTATGCAAATGTATGTTAACAACAGCCTGTTTACATTTTTAACAGAATCATCAGCCATTGTTTTGTATATGAATTTTCCTTTCAGAAGAATTTTCTTTCTCCATTTTTGTTTGCTACTGCATCATTTGTGACCTGTGCTGGCAAGTTGAGTCGGAATTAGCAAATTTAAAAAAAAATTGTTGTTCAAATTTTGACATTCTCTATCAAAACATAGAACAATGCATGATTTGTTGAAATATAACAAAATAAGACAGAACTACACCTGTTTGAAGTTGAAAGAGTCAAATTACCACAAAAATTACCACAAAATTACCACATCCATACATTAAATTACCACATCAATACCTTAAAATCACTGGTAAAACTAATAGATTTAGCACACACAAAGCAAAAACATCATCAATGTATGTTCAACCTTTTTTCCTTTTGTTTGATTGACATTGAGACAGACTGCTTAAAAAGTGATCTAATATAATGTTACACATCAGATATTTTTACAATTTTTACCCAACAGTTAACCAAACATTTACATAATATTGACATAACAGATTATAGATCCTACCTGCGTGAATTCTTATGAAAACAGATATTTTAAAACTGTAATTTTGTGTAGATGTCTATGGCTGCGTCCGAAAACTCAAGGCAGTGACTCGTTGCCTCGCTGCCTCATGAGGAAATGACTTCGGAGGCATGAAGGCAGCTCAGATAAAGACTTTCGGACACACTTCAAAGGCAGCGTGTTTGAAATCTAAACAGAGAGCGTCTTTGTGATAACCAATCACATATTTGAAAACTACAATACTAATTTCTCGCTAGAAATGCAATTAAAATTTGTAAAAAGTAAAAACCTACCTTTATTTACACTAAATTTGTGCTACAGTCGCTTCCTTGGCCGCCATTTTATTTTTTCGAACTCGACCAGGCTCGACCAATCATATTCTTATTGTACGCCCCTGCATAGGTATCTCAGGAGACAGGAAGTAAACCTAACATTGAATTCGGACATGCCTTGATGCCTTCCTGCTTCGGAAAGCTGCCTCAGAAGGCAGCAATTTAGAGTTTTCGGACGCAGCCTATATATCCGGGTCGCGCAATCGCGCGTCTGTGTGCACGCGCTTCAGATGTCAGTCAGTCAGCGTGTGGAGATCGCTTTTGAGTCTTGTCGCTCTTAATAACTCTTTAACATTAATCAGGTACCGAACTTTATCTCTCTTAATGACTCTTTTAACATCAAGCAAGTCCTGCAGTCTATTTTCTAAGTCATGCATAAAAGCGAAACCAAAATGAATTGAGACTTTGTATTAGATTAAGCATTAGGAGGACGGTAACGTTACACCTCTCAGATGTACAAATAAAGATCATTTCAGATGTCCAATGAGCATTTAGAGCGTTGGATTTGCTAGACGATTTGCTTAATGTTCTTATTTCTATGAAAACCTTCGACTCATTTAGACAGGTTCACATTTATTAACGCGTTAAATTTGACAGTCCTAATAGAAATTCGTGCTGAGTGTCACGAAAAAGACATTCATGCTGAAGGCACAAAAAAGCTGAATTTCGTGCCATGGACACAAATAAATGTATCAAATTTTGTGTGACTATAACACGACTCTCGTGAGATCACTTGGCAGGCTGCTTTGTCTTCACTCGCAACAGTATAGAAAATGGCACAAATCCAATTAAATTACTGAAAATATCAGATTTTAAAACTAAATTTTATATTGCCAATAGTGTCAAATATAGTCAGTATGATCCAAACTGCATGAGTTTAGCTGTGAGCTTTATTCCACCAGTACTGTAAGTATTGCAGTAACACAAGAACCAAGAGGTTAGACCTTTGTGATGTCTCTCTTTCTACTTTTCCCTGTCCCTCATTCCCTAACTTTAATTACAGGTCTGACTACACCTTCACAGAAAGGCCAATTAAACCCAGTGACTTTGACTGTGTGCGTTTGTGTCTTGTAAAAAGAGGTGTTTGAGAGCTAGAGCAGTTGTACTCACTGACATTTGCCAATTTACCAATTTCACTCCTACTTCATCTCTCTTTGTCTATTCATATAGGCACTTAATCAGATCTAAGTCTAACCCAACTTTTTTTATATAACTTTTTTCATTATAAATATTAAATATTTCTCTGCAGAATCCAAATGCTTTCTGTAAAAAAAGATTTGTTGTTTAAAGTAAGTTTTCATGCTGCATTAATTCAACTTAAAAATATTAGTTGACTCAACATATTTTAGTAAACTATTATTTTAAAGTAGAATTAACTTGAATTAATTAGTTGAAATAAAAATTTTAAGGTGGCACACACTTACTTTTTTAAGTTGAAACAACAAAACTCTTTTTACAGTTAATATTCATTTCTATGATACTTCTTGTCAGGACTCTGCCACGAGAGTTTGGTTTTATATTTATGTTTTATTGTGATGGCAGAGTTCTGACAGTCTCTTGTTTAATGTGGAGGTTCATGCCTTGTTAAGTGTGGCATGTGCCTCTGGTGTCTCGTTTCTAGTCCCCGCCCCCTTGTTCTCCCTGTTAATGATTCATTATTAGTTCATACCTTGCACCTGTGTTGCCCTCATTTAGTTTCCCTATTTAGTCTCCTCTTGTCTCTTGTCTTGTGCTGGTTCATTGTGGTCATTCGTGCCCTGTTGCTGTTTGTCATGGTGTTCTTCAGTTTAGTTTAGTCTTGTTAATCAAGTTGTGTATGTATTTGATATATCATGTTTAATGTTGAGTTTTGCCCCACTCGTGGGCTTTTGTTTTCTTGTCGTGTCAATAAATGTTCTTTGTTCACTTCCTGACATCGCCTGCGCTTGGGTTCTCTTGTTCCCCGTCTCATATCCCGACACTTCTACTGTTAAATCAGCTCAGATTAACGAGTCATGTCAACTTACTATTATTTATCTTGACAAGAGAAGAGTTGTTACAACTTAAAAAATGAAGTTGACTTTTTTTCAAATATATTTAATAAGTTATAGCAACTCACCTGTAGTTATAACAACTCATCTCTAGCCAAGATAAATAATAGTAAGTTGAAATGACTAAATCTGAGTTGATTCAACAAAAAATTTAAGATAACTTAAAAATGCATTTGCAAAAGTCCCTAATGCTCATTTTGTAGTAATGCCTTGTTTTACAGACCCTTTGAAAAAAATTAAGAAGCTATTTGGATCAGAATAAATAACATTGTGGTGAGCTTTCAGCTTTAATTTAAAGGTATTTTGAAAGAGGTGGCTTTATCTGTGTATTTTAATGTATGATAAACATTTGTCAACAAATATTTGCGAACCATTTGTCCAAAAAGCTGTATTTGTCTCATTTGTTTCGCAGATTGTTTGTTTGTTTGCAAACGTGTATGGGAGCCAATGCATGTTCAAATGGTGACCTTGAGTCAGATTATTGGCAAGGAAAGAAAAGTCCTATGCGCATATAGTGTCGAATCTTTGCTGCTTGCCAGTGTCCTCTGTTTTCAGATTCAAGGTTTATTTCTATCATGTTCAAATTGAATGTTTGTCTGCAAATCACACATTTTGCCCATTCATACCTTCACACCTGACATTCCTCGGAAGGAATGTGGCACGCGTGCTTTATCACCGTCTGAAAGTCTCACACTTCACCATCTGTTCACTAAGAAGCTGGTGTTCTTAAAAGTCACAAACCAAAAGTTAAGATATGCACAAAGAGTGTCTGGTGTTCTCAAAAATGTGAAAGCAAATCCCAACCCAGCATGTGGACAAAAGCAATTTAAAAATTTGCATTTGTTTTTCTGCATGAGGCCGCCTGAAGTATTTTGCAAGCAAGCTAATTAAATGTAAAACGAAGGGAAAATGTATGCGATCTGAAGAATAAATAGCTTAGTCTGCTATTCATATACATTGACACATAAACTCAATTGTGAAGCATATTTATTGTGATATAAAATATATTTTAAATGATATGATGATTAGAATATTGTTTGTTTGCATATAAAAAAAAATGCAGCATGAAGTTTTAACAACTTATTTATTCAACATACTTTTTTAAGTTGTCATAAGTTGACATAACTTAGAAAAATAAGTTGAAATAGTGTAACTTAATTTGTTAATTTAAAGTAATATAAAAAATATGTTGATATGATATTTACAGTGGTGGCCGGTGACTTATTTTTCGAGGGCTCTCGATGGGAAGTTGGTCACATCATGTATGTAGCCCATCATGTGTGTGGTTCGTAATTTCAAAATATGTGTTCTGCGTTTCGAGTGAACCTATGTGCATCACGTGTTTGGTCAAAATAAGTGCCTGCTGCAGATGCGTCTAAATGGTTTATGATAAAAGAGACGCTCGCGTTTGCCAGATACTCACATAATCTCATATGTAATCAGAGTTTATAGGGAGTGCCGTGCGTGTATTTTGTTAACATGAGCGTCTCTTTTATCATAAACGGTTTTGACGCGTGTGCAGCAGGCACTTATTTTAGAAAAACACGTGATGCATATGGTTCACATGATGCAACAAACACATATTTTGAAAACAAGAGCAACACACGACACTCTGAACACATATTTTGAATTTGCGGATGAGCAGTCACCAGCCGCCACTGATCATTTTACAGTGTAGTAAAACCATAAGAATATTTTCCTCTGTAAGAATGTACTGTATTGTTCCAAAAGGTTTTATTTATCAACCAAATTCCAAACATTTATGGAGTTAACTGAAAGCTCAGTTAATGAGGGAGACCTACAAGAACATTCGTCTCAGTCTGGTTTGTTTTGTTTCCTTTGTGTGTTTCATCATATTTTTTCGGTGTTTTAAAAATGTTCTCATTAGGGAGCCTCTTAAAGTTCCTGTGCCAACAACCCAGAAAAGTTTTCGGCTGAATAGCAGTGGCATAAATAGTTGATGAGTTGATGACCTTATTTTTTACGACAGCTGAATCTTAAGAACCTGCTGTACTAACCGTGAAACCACATGACCATGAGCGTCCAGCAACTATAAGAGCCTGATTTCTGTGAATGACTGACAGATTGAAAAGTATCTGATCACTTATGATGAAACGGTAATTACTCCTGGATGACTTGGATCTAAATGTAAAAAACACAAAATTGTAATTGACTTTTCATTAAATAGCACAAAGTCTGTTTATGGAAAATACTTTATAATACAGTACAACATTTACTTGAGCTATTTTGGTTTAAATGAATTGAAATTCTGAGCAATGTTGACTGTTATGTATAAAATATCAAATGAAACAGTAGCTGTAGATGTAAATAATGCACAAGATAATACAAAAACATGTTACAATATACAATGAGAGAGAGATTCACGCCAGAGAATTTTAACCCCCGTGTTGTTAAATTTTCATGTTTCATTGAACTTGAATTGTTTTTGTTTCTCAATAATTTAACTTCTATTCACAGAAAGGAACCACCAATCGATGTTGCTATGAAATGTAATAGAGGAAAGGTTGTTACTGTTGACTATTTTTTCTGGTACAGAGCTATTTTTATTAAATTAAAAGGGACATTTCACAAGACTTTTTTAAGATGTAATATAAGTTTTAGCTCAAAATACCACATAGATAATTTATTATAGCATGTTGAAATTGCCACTTTGTAGGTATGAGCAAAAATTTGCCGTTTTTTGGGTGTGTCCTTTTAAATTTGTTCTCTCCCTGAACTAAATTGCAGCGCTGTGGTTGGATAGTCCAGATTAAGGGGTGGTATTATTATAATAAGATCCCCTTCTGACATCACAAGGGGAGCCAAATTTCAATGACCTATTTTTTCACATGCATGCAGAGAATGGTTTACCAAAACTAAGTTACTGGGTTGATCTTTTTCACATTTTCTACGCTTATAGAAGCACTGGGGACCCAATTATAGCACTCAAACATGGGAAAAGTCAGATTTTCATGATATGTCCACTGCAATGTGTAACTTTTTAAAGGATTTCTTGACAGGGATGCAATATAAAATACATACCTATATTATCAGTGGTGTATAAAGACCTTACATAATGAACTGTATTGTTTTAATTACTTTAGAATGAGCTGTTTTTATCTACACACACCATAGGTCTCCTTATATGGAAGTCACTGTTATGTTTCTACAGTAGCCGTAAATGGACAAACGGTTCTATAGAGTGCATTTCATCACTATGTTGTCTCAAATGATGACATGTTTGTCCTGTGGCAGTTTCGAAATTGAGGTTGGTTGCAATTCACAATCTCACCGCCACATACAGCTAAAAACCCCATACTGTACCTTTAATACTAGAGGTGTGTAAAACGGATAAATATTGAAGTATATTGTCACTATTGAAAAGATTTCAGAAACACAGGAATCTTTCATTAACGATGTTGATTCAGTATGAATTTCATTTTTTAAGAGTCACAGTTTCTTACACTCAAACTGATCTGCTAATTTTCCACATGATGCATTATTTCAATGTCTGTGTGCCTGCTGCCTGATGTTTACATTTACAGATGAATGTAGATATTTTTAATGGATATGCAAATGGAAGCCCATAATAGCTATTATCCTGTTTCTGTTTGGAATACTAATCTCCTGGAGTAACGGAGTGAAATTGCAATGCTGATCAAATCATAGACATACACTGAGAGTTTGTTGCCACGTCTAACATCTCACCTTAATCTGTCTACAGCTGATCCACTCCGAGACTGATAACCGAGTAGATTACCACAGACCAAAGGTTAAATGTTTGGGGACATGGAGCGTATTGTCTTTATAAATAGTGAGTAATCCTTTCGCCATGCCTGTTTTCTCATAAGCACACATTAATGCTTGCACAAATACTTAATTCTCTTCTGTTCACAAGAGCAGCTGTAGGAAACATATGGCTCTTTCTTTACTATATAGCTTATATTCTCTACTGAATTTCCTCTGACCTTTTGCTCTTTGCTTTATTTGTTATTTATTAGGTGTTTCGTCCCAAGTGACCAACTGCATAAACAATCCCAGTGGAGTGATGTGGGGTGATGTGAGAGGCAGGCTTAAAGTGGCTGGACAGGCCAAAAGCAGATAATGATGGGCTTGTGATTTAATTTACTACCAGAGTTTACTGATTATTTACCTGTATTATATGGTGGCCAACAGAAGTCACTGCACTGCCATGGAAGAAAACGCAGAAATTAAGAAAATGTCATCAGTTTGATAAAACATGCACTGCAAACATAACACAACTACATGCAAAAACACACTGCAAATACAAAACAACCAAATGCATAAATTTGTCAGGGTAGCGTGAGGAAGGAGTAGACTGGAGACTTAACTAAATAAACAACCAAATACAGAAATGTGCTGCAAATACAACACAACCAAAAAATACATCAAACAAGCAGCAAATGCAACTTAACACAACAAAGCCAAATACAGAAATGCACTGCAAATACAACTCAATACGACATTTCTTTCGGTATTAACCAGTTCGCATTCTGACTAATCTTTCTTGTCACATATGGGGAGAATTCCATGGAAGTGACCATCCATATTCCCTTCGGAGATCAGAGCTCTTGACTGTGCAGAGAGTTGCGCAATTGTGTCTCATTGTGTGGCCGCTAAAAATACACTTGGAGAATAGAGCAATAAAATCAGTGTAATTTTCTTTTTATCTGCAGCGAGAGTTCAAGCAGCGTCCCCTTCCCGAAGTGCCCTTTAAGGGTGCAAAAACGTAGTTTGGAATTCATCCATGCTCTCTCTCTCCCCAGTTGGACTGTGCAGGGAGCAATTATAGGCTTTTAATATTGGGGGGCTTTTTATTAGGGGCTGATTAAAGTTTTTTTATAATATGATTGGATTTTATACTAACCTTAATGCAGTATTCTACTGAATTAAAAATATGTGTAAAACATCTGTGTGCATTTACTTTTGTGTACTCACTGCCTTTATATTCTGTGTGCATGACTGCATTTTCCTCTAATGCAACATCCACAATATGTTTTCATTAAATAAACATAATATGACTAAACATGATATGGTTTTAAAGTATGGTGTTAAGAACTGAAGATAAACAAGGGCTGAATTTTTTTTAAAGTGGATAGAAAAGCATCTTGCTCCCGTATCACAGTATGTAAACTGTTTTTATAAAAATAAACTACATGGATGCAGATGTCATCTTTCAGTTAATGTGCTCACCTTTGACGTTCACAATGCTGTGTGCATTGGCTGCGGAATATTCTGAATGAATTTGAATAGGCAGACTAAAAGAAGGGGCGGAGTCAAAGCCTACCGCTTGGCTGGATGGGGTTGGCTTGAGACCATTGCAGGGCGGGTTAAGCCCCCCCCCCAAGACCCCTGGCCTAAATACAATGCAACCAAATACATAAAACGTGCTGCAAATACAACATAGCACAACCAAATACAAAAAATGAGCTGCAAGTACAACACAAACAAACACAGAAACGCACTGCAAATACAATACAACACAACCACATACAGAAACACACTACAAATACAGTACAACACAACACAACCAAATACAGAAACGCACTGCAAATACAACTCAACACAACCAAATACAAAAACGAGCTGCACATACAACACAACCAAATACAAAAAACATGCTGCAAATACAACTCAACACAACCAAATACAGAAATGCACTGCAAATACAACTCAACCAACTACACAAAAACAAGCTGCAAATACAACTCAACACAACCAAATACAAAAACAAGCTGCACATACAACACAACCAAATACAGAAAACATGCTGCAAATACAACTCAACACAACCAAATACAAAAAATTAGCTGCAAATACCACACAACCAAATACAGAAATGCACTACAAATATACAACACATCCACATCGAGAAACATACTACAAATACAGTACAACACAACACAACCAAATACAGAAACGTACTGCAAATACAACACAACCAAATACAGAAATGTACTGCAAATGCAACACAACCAACAAGCTGCAAATACAACTCAACACAACCAAATACAAAAACAAGCTGCACATACAACACAACCACATACAGAAAACATGCTGCAAATACAACTCAACACAACCAAATACAAAAAATGAGCTGCAAATACAACACAACCAAATACAGAAATGCACTACAAATACAACACATCCACATCGAGAAACATACTACAAATACAGTACAACAAAACCAAATACAGAAACTCACCACAAATACAACTCAACACAACCAAATACAAAACACAAGCTGCAAATACAACACAAACAAACACAGAAATGCACTGCAAATACAATACAACTCAACCACATACAGAAACACACTACAAATACAACTCAACACAACCAAATACAGAAACGCACTGCAAATACAACTCAACACAACCAAATACAAAAAATGAGCTGCACATACAACACAACCAAATACAGAAACACACTACAAATACAGCACAACCAAATACAGAAATGCACTGCAAATACAACACAACTACATACAGAAACACACTACAAATACAACACAACACAACCAAATACAGAAATGCACTGCAAATACAACTCAACACAACAAAATACAAAAAACAAGTTGCAAATACAACACAAACAAACACAGAAACGCACTGCAAATACAATACAACTCAACTACATACAGAAACACACTACAAATACAACTCAACACAACCAAATACAAAAAACGAGCTGCACAATACAACCAAATACAGAAACACACTACAAATACAACACAACCAAATACAGAAACACACTACAAATACAACACAACACAACCAAATACAGAAATGCACTGCAAATACAACACAACCACATACAGAAATGCACTGCAAATACAACACAACCACATACAGAAACACACTACAAATACAGCACAACACAAACTAATACAGAAACGCACTGCAAATGCAACACAACCAAATACAAGAAAACAAGCTGCAAATACACAAACATATACAGAAACGCACTGCAAATACAACACAACACAACCAAATACAAAAAAACAAGCTGCAAATACAACAGAACCAAATACAGAAACACAATACAAATACAACTCAACACAACCAAATACAAAAATATACTGCAAATGCAACACAACCAATAACAAAAAAAGCTGCAAATACAACACAATCAAACACAAAAAAATGACCTGCAAATACAACACAACCAAATAAAGAAACAAACTGCAAATGCAACACCAAATACAAAAAATGAGCTGCAAATACAACAGAATCAAACACAAAAAAATGAACTGCAAATACAACACAACCAAATACAAAAAATGAGCTGCAAATACAACACAATACAATACAGAAACGAGCTGCAAATACAACACAACCACATACAGAAACACACTACAAATACAGTACAACAAAACACAACCAAATACAGAAACAAGCTGCAAATACAACACAAAACAACCAAATACAGTTATTGGTGTTAAACAAATGCATGATAATAAAGATGTTTTCTTAATTTGCTCGTGTTTCTTCTATTTGCATGTTCTATTTGTTTTCTTTTGTTGCAGTGCATTGATTCCTGTCAACCACCACTTACTTCAAGTCTTCAAATGTGATTGATCAAGTAGCATTTTAATAGTATTTATACTTCATATAAAAGAACTGGGAGTGTAAGCAATTAAGAATTAATCATGTTAACTGCTAATTTCTTGACCATCAATATAATCACCCTTATTATTAGCGTATAAGCAGAGAAGATTTCTTTGCCTTGAAAAGGAGTTCTTAAGCAGGGTTATTACTGTAAATCATATGATTTAATAAAATAAATATTTGAGAGTGGATCGACAAAAGCACTAAAACAGGTTAAAAACCATACAGTATGAGACTTTAATAAGTGTGTGGTTTGTTTAGAATTGACTCCTGTCCTACCGATATAAAGATTGACAACTGAGTCAATGAGTACATTAGCAAATAAAAAATCTCACACCAAAAACTTAGGAATTAAAGCCTCAGATTCTGATTTTATAAAGTAAAGTAATAATTATACTACTTTAGTCTAATTATCAAAAATACATTTGAAAATGTAAAATATTTAGTAAATATCAAAGTAGCTTATGTGAAAGATGAGCCATCTGTGTAGATGTGATTTACCTGTTCTGACAGGTGCACTACACAACCGCACACACACAAAGGCCCTAAGTTATGCTACTGTAATTAAGTTGTTCAGGCAACAACATTTGAAATAAAAATGTTTTTCTTTATCATCTTAAATCTGACACAAGCCCATAAACCTACTGCCATCTAGTGCTACATCTTTCCTTTTAAAGTATTTCACACAGTTCACTAAGGGACATGTGCTGAAATGTTTACTGCTTTCTATTTGTGTGTGCTGTTTAGATGATCTCAATGTCTCAGTATGGGTTCCACAGTTAAATTTCAATGCCAGTGTATTGAGTAAAGTGCCTGCTGTGTTAATTGTAAACTCTTTTTAAATGAAGAACTTTAATGTTTTTTATAAAGGGGCCATATAAAGTAAAGAACAGCATTGCAGCAGAATAAAGGCTAAAGGATTAATTCACCCATAAATCATTTTTAACCCCTTGTGTCATTCTAAACTGTTATTTGTTTCATTTAACACAAAATTGGTGAAAGAATTGACTGAATTCATAACGTTTGCCACTCTAAAACCATCTCTGTTTGAAGCATAAGACTGCAGGTTACTTCAAGTACTTGGGCTCTATCTTACACCCGGCGCAATGCAGCGCGATGCAAGTGTCTTTTGCTAGTTTCCACCATGCTCAATTATAATTTTCATGTTTAGCGCCGCGTAGTTTAAATAGCAAATGCATTTGCGCCCCCTTTTGCGCCCATGGGCGTTCTGGTCTGAAAACGAGGTGTGTTCAGGCGCATTGTTGGCGCGTTGCTATTTTGAGGCAACTAAAATAGACTACGCCATTGACCAACAAAAACCTGGTCTAAAGTCTAAAGTGAATGGCGCAATATGTTTTTTTGTTATTTAAAGAGCGCATTAGTAATATGCGACTAAACGGGACGACAACGTGGGTTTGCTTAACACATACATGAATGTGCAGCAGCACAAAAATGCTTTTAAATATGAAAGATTAAAGGATTGAATGTAAAAGATTATTATTGAGTCTCTTGGACATAAATGAGGACTAATTATGAGATGTTAGAAGGCGCAAAGAGCTGCTTTACCTGTAGCCTGGTAAGTTCATAAATGCTTTGCTTTAAACAAATGCATCTGTTTTTAAATGTTTTTTTTTAAATGATACCTCACGGATTTATTGTATATGATGACTCTGTACCTGTGGATATGGTGAGATGAGAAACATTTTTAAGTAATGCTTAAAAAAACTGACGCTGTCCAAGTGCTGAACTTTGCGGAGAGCCGTTTGTAAATTCTTTATCTCCTGTTTGTTACAAATAAAGTATTTTTTCAGTACAAACCTTTTCTTACATACTTGTAAATTATTTTTTGATGATGTTGGATAGCCATACATTTAAAGCAATTAAAAGCCTGTTTTTAACTTCCATGACTAAATGAAAACAGCTTTTAAAAGGTTTTAATGAAAAAAATAATTTAAATTCAAGTGAAAACAACACAATTATTTAACATTAATCTTAAACTGGGGATCTTCTTCCTCCATTTAGTTTTTTAGTTTACAAAGTCCGTCATCAAAATAGGGATTAGACATAGCGCCAGCGCAACAGGCTTTTAAAGGGGATAAGAGCTGAGACTCTCATTGGTTTATTGCACGTTACGCCCAAAATACTCCCATTAATCATTAAAACATAGGACCAACCCTTTTCGACCATTTTTCCCGTCGTTAAATTAGCAAAAGTGGATTCGGACACGCCCATTTAGACGTTGCGCTGTGCACTTTTGACAATGCGCTTAGATTGTTAAAATAGGGCCCCTTATCTATATATGTGGGTTGAAGTCAAATAATGTCAAACTGACATTATCCAAAAAAAACTAAACGGATTACAAATCGTTATTATAAGCTTACCATTGCAAATCAGAGACATTTTAACACTTCTTTTGCATGAACTTGCTCAATAACTGATTTTTGAAACACTATTTACACAAGCTCCGCCCATCAATGTCCGGTTGGAGCACTAACGTTTTAAAAAGACATTCTAAAAATCAATTGCTCCTCTTGCCCTTTGGATGAGACGTTAAACCGAGGTCCTGATTCTCTGTGGTCATTAAAAATCCCAGGATGTCATTCGAAAAAGAGTAGGGATCCTAGACAAACTTCCCCTCATACACTGATTGGCTAAATCACTCTGTCTCCTCTCCACCAATAAGCTGATGTGTGATTGGCGTTCTGGTGCAATATGACTGCTGTCGCATCATCCAGGTGGATGCTGCACATTGGTGGTGGTTGAGAAGGAGTGGCGGCTGGTGACTTCTTTTTTTTTGAAGCGCACGATGCGAAGTTCGTCACAACATGTATGTACCTTGTCGTGTGTGTGGTTCGTAATTTCAAAATATGTGTTCTGCGCTTTGAGAGATCATGTGTGCATCACAGGTCAATCCAAAATAAGTGCCTGCTGCAGACGCGTCTAAAGGGTTTATGATGAAAGAGAAGCTCGCGTTTGTCAGATACTCGCATAATCTCATGCGTAATCAGAGTTTACTGTAAAGGAAGTGTCTAGCGTGTATTTTGTGAACGTGAGCATCTCACAAAACACGTGATGCACACAGGATCTCTCGACACGCAGGACACATATTTTGGAAAACGAAACCACACACGTGACAATCCGAACACTTATTTTGAATTAGAGCATCCTAGGGTGAGCAGTCACGAGGCGCCACTGCTGAGAAGATTCCCTCATATTTCCCCCATATTTCATATGTACAGTAATGCGCTTTGAGTGCTGCAGAAAAGCACTATATAAATGTAACAAATTATTATTATTAATGGAACAGGCAGCAGAGCGAATGGCTCGTGGACTGACTTTTGATACAATCTCACTGGTTCAAATCCGCCTTTTGCCGAACTCTCTCTTCTCACTTTTCCTACCACATATCACATCAAAAGGCATTTATTTTCAGTAAAAAATTGGAAAATGTTTAAAAGTTAGAAATAAAGTGCCTAACAGGTATTATTAAGTATAAAAGTATTATATATATATATATATATATATATATATACATATATATATATATATATATATATATATATATATATATATATATATATATATATATATATATATATATATACACACACACAATATTTACCCATAGCCCCTGCCATATATTGACCCCGTCCCCACCCTTAACCCCAACATCACAGGGGTGAAAGCAAATCGTTCTTGCGAAATGTGAATGGCCTCTTAAAGGGATAGTTCGGCCAAAAACGATATTAAACCCATGATTTACTCACCCCC
Source organism: Misgurnus anguillicaudatus (assembly GCF_027580225.2). Lineage (NCBI taxonomy): Eukaryota > Metazoa > Chordata > Actinopteri > Cypriniformes > Cobitidae > Misgurnus > Misgurnus anguillicaudatus. Next base: position 14,701,374 of record NC_073354.2, read on the forward strand.
AAGCTGTCCGAGTTGAATATGTCCATCGTTTTTCAGACAAACACATTTTCGGATATTTTAGAAAATATTTTAGATCTTTCTTTTGATTAAATGTAATGTTACGGGGTCCAGCAATGGTCCACGACCTTCAAGTCCAAAAAAAGTGCGTCCATCCTTCACAAATTAAATCCAAACGGCTCCAGGATGATAAACAAAGGTCTTCTGGGGGTAATCCGTGCGGTGTTGTTGTAGAAATATCCATATTTAAAATGTTATTAACTTTAATAACTAGCTTCCGGTAGCGCCGCCATCTTAGACTCAGGAGAGAGTGTGTACGTAGTGTACGCACTTTTCTTAGTGACGTATGACAAATCGGAGGGCGGGGGACAGAGCAGCAACAGAGAAACCGCTGTCTATGCTGCGTAAGCGCTCATCCTGAATGCATATGACTCTAAAATGGCGGCGCCACCGGAAGCTAGCCAATAAAGCCAATAACATTTTAAATATGGATATTTCTACAACAACACCGCACGGATTACCCCCAGAAGACCTTTGTTTATCATCCTGGAGCCGTTTGGATTTAATTTGTGAAGGATGGACGCACTTTTTTTGGACTTGAAGGTCGTGGACTATTGCTGGACCCCGTAACATTACATTTAATCAAAAGAAAGATCTAAAATATTTTCTAAAATATCCGAAAATGTGTTTGTCTGAAAAACAATGGACATATGCAACTCGGACAGCTTGGGGGTGAGTAAATCATGGGTTTAATATCGTTTTTGGCCGAACTATCCCTTTAAACAAAATTTCAATAACGTTTTCATTCCATGTAACAACATAGCATACAGATTTGGATGAGTCAATTTTTGTATTAATCCATTTCTTTATAAACTGTTGCTTAAAGGCAATGAATTATTCTTTGTGATTTATCTGATTTTATAGATTTCTCCTGTTACGGTAAACCTATTAAAGGTTAAAAATAAATAAAGCTGTCGCCGCTGAAATAACCTATGTGCTCTAAAGTGATTTTTTTTCTAACTTAAAGGTTACAATTAGTCACATTAAATTTTTTAGAGGTTATTTCACGGGTGTTTACATAGCCAGAGTGTGACATTAAAAACTGTCGAGACTGACTTCCCTGTGTATCCCCGTAACACAAAACCTTCCCTTAAGGCCTGACATTTCAAATGTATGTGTGTGTTTAATGCGTGGCTTTTGCTTGTATGTCTAGGATAGGTAGATTATAGGATCACTTACAGTGTTGTGTGAGTATGCCATGCTTGTAGGCGTTTGCATGCGATGCCTCTCTGTGGGTGGAATATTTACCTCCTTTCCCGCGGGTGAGAAGTTCAGTATAAATCACTCTGCTTACTGATTGGTTTGAGTGACTTTTGCAAAATACAGTCTGACCTCAATAATGGTGCAGGCCATTGCTTATAAACAAAACTAATGGAGTATTGAACTTTGATACAGCACTGGCCAGGTCTAATCTAACATACAGTCACACAGCATTAATAGACGAGGTCTGGAGCGGGCGAGTTTAGCCAAGTCAGCCCTATATCCAAGACAATGTTTTCATGCAGCGACTCGGTCTCATCAAAAGCTATCAGCATAAAATCAGTTCCCTTTGCACTACTCTGCAAACACACTGTAAATCCAAGATGAATAAAACATTAGACACACCAACATGCTCTCTGATCAATGAGAGTTGAGGTTGCTGAGCCAACGGTAGGGTGGGCAGACTGTGTGTCACGTGTTTGTATATAATGAGCCCTTGATAAAGGCATGTGAGGACGTGTCATTCGGTCCTGTGTATTTACGGGTTATTATTTTGTCACAAACACACACACACTGATATATCACAGGACACCAGAGATAAGCAATTCCACCAGCTGAAAAACACACATTTTTGGCTGTCTGGGGATGTGGATAAAAGGAAAATATAACTCAAGAGAATCTGGCTTTGATAAATGAATAAATCTCTTTTTTCTCAATAGTGACACAATGACATTCAAACAGACGGTCAGTTGGATGAAGCAAAATTCAACGGAGAGTATTTTTTGTTTGGTTTGGTTTAAAAATCAATATAAATCACAAATAAGGTTGATGGATTGCTGAAACGCTTTGCGCTGTGTACTTACAAAATGTTTTTCATGTGAAATTGCATAGGTGATGAAAATTTAATTATTCTCGTTAATCTGCCATTCATCGGAATAATCACATAATCCCAAATATTTGGATTTATATTTTCTAATTAGATTATCTGTGCCCAAAAATTGTAAATGATTTAATTCATGAATAGTGAGTCAATAAGGAGTCATCATAATGAATTAATGAGCTCTAAATATCTCCAAACAGACTATGATGTACTGTATAGGGTTGCCAGATTTGTCACACTGAAATATGGGACAAAAGGGGCACTGTAAAAATACTTTGCTGCCTTAAAATTTTTTGTTGAATCAACTCGGATTTACAAGTCATTTCAACTTACTATTATTCAGTCCTTCCAGAAAAACGCTGAGTTTTTTTGTGATTGTTGCGTGCAAAAATCCTCGATTTTGCGGCACGTTTTCCTAAAAAATGCGATGGAATATGCGGGATATTTATGCAATTTATGCGATGGAATTCTGCAATGATGTTCACGTCACATAATCACGTCACTTCATAACGTTCCCATGGCAATAGAGGACACGGCTGCGCTTTTGGGAAGTAAATGCAACATTTTTCAACTTTCTGCTAATATATGTGACTTTTTGCTACGAAAATGCGGAGATTATGAAATCATGCAAGCCCCACATATTTTGTGCGCGGAAATATGTAATTAATGCGGCGAAATTGCGTCGTATTTGGAAAAAATGCAGCCCCGCATAAATTTGCGGACTTTGGCTGATTATGCAATATATCGCGTGATCGCACAATCGCGTTTTTTTGGAGGGACTGATTATTTATCATGACTAGAGATGAGTTGTTAGAACTACAGATGACTACAGATAACTTATAGAATTAAGTTGACTTTTCTCAACTATATTTTATAAGTTGTGACAACTCATCTCTGTTGACATGACTTGTAAATCTGAGTTGATTTAACAAAAAATGTTAAGGTAGCAAAGTATTTTTTACAGTGTGGCCTGATGGGTATGGTTTTGTGTAAATATACATTGTGTTGTTTTAAGCCATAATTGAACCATTGCATTTATTACCTTTACTAAAAAACTTGTTACTCATGCATTAAGAGTTATTCCCTTCGTTTTAGATTGAGGTGTTTTATTAGGCGGGTCTGGATCAGTGATCTTTTTAGAATTGAGACTCTTATACATGCACAAATAGCAATAAATCACTAAATAACAAATAAAATATGAAATCGTCAGAGCCGATGGTGTAGTGGACGGTGCCCCGACACATGGTTCAGACGCACTTCTGGCGACCCGATTTCGACTCCTGGCTCGAGGTCCTTTGGCAATCCCATACACCTCTTTTCACCCTATACTTTCCTTAAATATACTTTCTTTCCAATAAAGGCAAAAATGGCCCAAAAAAGAAAATATTTGTTTACATACTGAATGTGCTTGAGGGGGTCTGTGATTGGATGACAGGCGATGACATCAAAGTACCACGAGAGCATTTCAATAGCAGTCTCCTCTGTATGATTTCTCGATTAGCTCTCGCGGGATTTTGATGTCATCTGCCTCTCATGGCACCACATAAAGTAGGACAACGAACAAGCCTGTTGTATAAGTCACTGGTTAGATCAGCACACTGAGCGCAGCAGTTAAAAAATGGCACGCGGGAGGTCAGGTACGGTACAAATCAATTCGGCCCAAAATACAGGACGTCCCGGCTAAAACGAGATAGTTGGCAACATGATGTATGACTGCTGAGATCTTCCTGTGCCCATTTGCAGAACTCAAACTGATTATGCTAACATCATACCTGTCAAAAAAACACATTCATTTACTTTATATCTATCATCTGATTCCTAGGTTCTGTTCAAAATGTAATGGAAAAAGCCAATGTTGCATTTAATAGGCTAATATTGGCAAAACATTTATAGCATGTGTTCAATAATGCTGGATTTTCTATATGCCAATTAATAAATGAGGCAATAAATTGTAATGAACGACTTGCTATGTGGATCCTTAAAGAGTCAAACTGTAATCACATAATGTGCAGACGTCCAACAAACCTTCACGCTTTGGATAAATACACATGGAGGTTATTTGTATTCAATATGAATCTATGATTTTTTTTCAACATTTTAATCTCATTTATATTTGCATCAGCACATTCCATAACTCTGGGCCAGCAGGCTTGTGTAAAGATGGCAGAAAATTGGGCTTGCTTTAAAATTCTCATCAGCAAAACCAACAAAAACTAGACCAACCCGAAATCCTCTGACGCAGGACAGATTAGTACTTCTGATCATATAAGTTCGGATTTAAATGTGTGAAACTTTAAGCAGAGGAAAAGTTGTCTGACAACATTGATTTGGTCGCTTACTGATTGATCAAAGTTTGCTGTTTTGCCTTTGAGATGTGGCTTAGTTCAGTAGTTTTCAATCTGATTACCAGCAGCAGCTGGTTCAATAATTTAACTAAGGCTCAAGAAATTATAATTGTGAACTTGGGGTCGAATCAATAGTAATTATTTTCTGAGTTCTGCAATTCTCAAATAATGTTTCAGGATACACAGGCCAGAATAGACACAAAACAACATGTCTTGAATCTTAAATATGTAAGGGATTGTGTGTAGTCAGGTAGTAATTATAGCAAAATGAAAGGGATCAGGTGCCCATACAAAGGGTTTATTTTGCACTGCTGATCAGCTGCATTTAAAGGGAAAGCTCACCCCAAAATGAGAATTTTCATACATCATTTTTGTGTGAACTACAGTATCTCTTTAATACACTCACCTAAAGGATTATTAGGAACACCTGTTCAATTTCTCATTAATGGAATTATCTAATCAACCAATCACATGGCAGTTGCTTCAATGCATCTAGGGATTGTGGTCCTGGTCAAGACAATCTCCTGAATACCAAACTGAATGTCAGAATGGGAAGGAAGGTGATTTAAGCAATTTTGAGCGTGGCATGGTTGTTGGTGCCAGACGGGCTGGTCTGAGTATTTCACAATCTGCTCAGTTACTGGGATTTTCACGCACAACCATTTCTAGGGTTTACAAAGAATAGTTCAAGCTAATAGAAGAGCAACTTTGACAGAAATAACCACTCGTTGAAACCGAGGTATGCAGCAAAGCATTTGTGAAGCCACAACACGCACAACCTTGAGGCGAATGGGCTACAACAGCAGAAGATCTCACCGGGTAACACTCATCTCCACTACAAAAAGGATCAAGAGGTTACAATTTGCACAAGCTCCCCAAAATTGGACAGTTGAAGACTGGAAAAATGTTGCCTGTTCTGATGAGTCTCGATTGCTGGTGAGACATTCAGATGGTAGAGTCAGAATTTGGCATAAACAGAATGAGAACATGGATCCATCATGTCTTGTTACCACTGTGCAGGTTGTTGGTGGTGGTGTAATGGTGTGGGGGATGTTTTCTTGGCACACTTTAGGCCCCTTAGTGCCAATTGGGCATCGTTTAAATGCCACGACCTACCTGAGCATTGTTTCTGACCATGTCCATCCCTTTATGACCACCATGTACCCATCCTCTGATGACTACTTCTAGCGGGATAATGCACCATGTCACAAAGCTCCAATCATTTCAAATTGGTTTCTTGAACACGACAATGAGTTCACTGTACTAAAATGGCCCCCACAGTCACCAGATCTCAACCCAATAGAGCGTTTTTGGGATGTGGTGGAACGGGAGCTTCGTGCCCTGCATGTGCATCCCGCAAATCTCCATCAACTGCAAGATGCTATTTTATCAATATGGGCCAACATTTCTAAAGAATGCTTTCAGCACCTTGTTGAATCAATGCCACGTAGAATTAAGGCAGTTCTGAAGGCGAAAGGGGGTCAAACAAAGTATTAGAATGGTGTTCCTTATAATCCTTTAGGTGAGTGTATATAGGAAATTTCCCGGACAGGGTTTAGATTAAACCAGGACTAGGCCTTGGTTATAGGACATTTAAGTAGTTTTATACAAACATACACAAAAATGTTATTGGTGTGTATCTTTAGACAAAACAATTGCATTAATATATTTTAAGATAGTTGTTGTATTGTTTTTAAGTAATATCACACACTTTATCAGCATGTTGTGATTACTGTCATAATGCATTCTTGTTCATGGGGTATTACTGTAATAGCTGAGTGATGAATGTCACGATTGAGAAATCAAACCATCCTATAACAGGTCTTAAATACTTCTGACAATCATGCAACATCAAATCAAAGTCTGATTTTCTAAAGATTTCTTCAATAAATGTGAATTTTAAAAGATTTAGCTTTAGAGCCATGAAACGCTCCAGTAAGTTAATTTCAGGCAAAGATGTGGTTTTCTTATATTAAAGTGGGTGAAATTGATCAGGCTTTGATGTCTCCAATCCTATTTAGATCCTATCTAGATAGACTCCTATCTTATAACGGTGATTGATTTTATGGGGACCAACGCAAATGATAACAAACAAAATTAGTTTCTAATTTTTTTTAAAGATTTAATGCAATGCGACAACCAAACCTACACATAGAAAACTTACAACTGCATTAATATTATCATAGTATCCACCTTATTTTTGATGATCATCTTTGAGCTCTTTTGTTTAAGACTTCCACTGAGCCACTAAAGCTACTGGTAGTTGTAAATGTTTTTTGTGGTTTGTACTTGTCAAATAACTTATAGCCTAGGGCTCTATCATACACCCGGCGCAATGCAGTGCAATGCGCGACGCAAGTGTCTTTTGGTGGTTTCAAACTGGCGCATGATCATTTTCACGTTTAGCTCCACGTTGTTTAAATAGCAAATGCATTTGCGCCCAATTTTGTGCCCATGGGCGTTCTGGTCGGAAAACGAGGTGTGTTCAGGCGCATTGTTGGTGCGTTGCTATTTTGAGGCAACTAAAGTAGACTATGCCATTGACCAACAAAACCTGGTTTAAAGTCTATGGCGCAATATTGTTTTTGTTATTTAATGAGCGTGTTAGTATTATGCGCCTACAGTATAAATGGGACAACAACACGCGTTTGCTTATCACATGGATGCGCAGCAGCACAAAAATGCTTTTAAATATGAAAAATTAAAGGATTGAAATGTAAACTATTATTATTGAGTCTCTTGGACATAAATGAGGACCAATTATGAGACATTAGAAGGCGCAAAGAGCTGCTTCACCTGTAGCCTGGTAAGTAAATAAATGCTTTGCTTTAAACATGCATCTATTTTTAAATGTTTTTTTAAATGCTACCTCACAGATTTATTGTATATGATGACTCTGTACATGTGGATATGGTGAGATGAGAAACATTTTAAGTAATGCTTTTTAAAAAAAACATGACCCTGTCCGAGTGCTGAAACGGCTCTTTGCACATTTCTAAATTCTCTTGTTTGTTAAAAATAAACTATTTTTTAGAGTACAAACCTTTTCTTGCATATTTTATGACTGAAAGAAAATGGCTTTTAAAGGTTTTAATAAAAAATAACAATTTCAATAAAAATAAAAAACAATAAAAAAAATTTAACATTATTCTTAAACTGAGGGTCTTCTTCCTCCGCTTAGTTTTTCAGTTTACAAATTCCACTTTCTAAATAGGGATTAGGCATGGCGCCAGGTGCAACTTGGTTTATCTCATTGGTTTATTGCACGTTACGCCCAAAACACACCCATTACTTATTAGAAGAAACAGGAACAGCCCTTTTAGGACGTGCTCATGGCACACAAACCATTTTTCAGGTTGTAAAATTAGCAAAAGTGGAATCGGACACGGCCGTTTAGACAATGCGCATAGATCGTTAAAATAGGGCCCATAATGTGTTGAATGAGAAATATATTGTTGCTGTCGCGATAAGCTTGATGTGTCACGATAGAAACTCGTTATAACAGTCAATAAAAAAAATTCAAAGGACCAGCTGGGACATTTTAAACATATGCATGAAAAAAGGTAAAAACAGGAATTCTTGGTCTTTTCAAGTACACACACTCGACTGACTTTCCCACTGTACAGGTACTGTATGCCTCTGTGCTTTTATAGTTGCGCATCGAAGGCCTGTTAACAACAGCAAAAACAGAAAAAAATTGAATATATCTTCATATGATATATCAGGCCACTTCTTCATTTCATCCTACCACTGGGTTATACATGCGGTGTGTGTGGTAAATATTTACAGTAACTGTTTTAAATCATGTTTTGTGCGTGCTGTAATCTGATATAATACAGTACATTCTGAATGTGTTATATAAATCCTAACTACTGTAAATAAACAAATGTAATTTATTTGTTTTGGCATTTAATCATTTCTCCTAAATCGAAATGGCTAGTGATATATCACGATTATATCTTAGCCATATGTTATATGCGGGTGTAAATTGACAGCTGTTGTCCAATTGTGTTTTTGCCTGTCACACAGAGAAGAATCTTCATAGAACGTAGGCAGATTGCCCAGTGTTTACAACAATAAAGCACCTGTCTACCTATCATTTTATACCTGGAAAGATTGAAGGAAGAAGAGAAGAGGTGAAAGGGGAGAAACGAGGGTGTGGAATAAAAAGACAGCGGAAGAATAAAGGAAAAGTGAGAAAGCGAGAAAATATAAGGTGAAGGTGCAATGAAGTTAGTGACGGCTGTGCCTGTTACCTGTCAACAGCTTGTCTTGGCTGCCAGACTCGGCAAGGCATGCAAGAAAAATGTGTGCGTGTGTGTGAATGACGGGTTAGGGATCTAGTTTATGTACTGTAAAGGTGGCTGTGGGGTCCCACTTGTCATTTACAACTTTTCCCCATTTCTGTAATCAGTATTTTGGTTTGTTTACTAAAAATCCTTAAGATGAAAGTATGTGGGAATCATGAAAGTTGAAAGAATGTGAAAAGCAGATTTGTTTTTGGGAGAATATATCTTTTTAGTAAGTTTATTTTTCGTGGCATTTCTTTTTTGGCATAAACTCCATGCAATTTGTGTACGAAAATATTAAAGAGCTCCTATGGTCCGATTCATGATTATACATTTCCTTTGGTGTGTAAGTGTGTATTAGTACATGTTAAAGATATGCAAAAGGTACAAACCCCAAAGTAAACAGTGAAGCTAGTTATCGTCTCCAACATAAATCTCTTTTCTTGGACTACAACGAACACACGGATTGTAGGCAACAGCTTACTTCATGTGCTTGTTGCCATAGACCAGACCGACATTATCATAATTCCTCCCGCTTTGGACTCATAACCGGTAAGTTAACTCCTGTTAGCATTGCACTGTGCGCGAATCTTTCAAACATGATAAGAAGCATCACATTTCTGGCTGACGTCAGAGGTATTCAGGCCAATCATAACATACAGATTAGCTGGCCAATCAGGGACACAGAGCTTTTCAGATCTATGAGTTTTGTAAAAAATCAGTGCGTTTCAGGAGGACAGTATATCTGGAGCTACAAAAATGTACGTTATGTGGAAAATAATTTGTTTTTGGACCATATACATCGCGAACACATTGTACCATACCAAATACACAAAATAATGTTGTTTTTAGCAATGAAAGAAGTGTCCTTTAAATTTGTTAGGTTTTAAAAGTGTTTAGATTATTTGGTTGGAAAACTTCTGAAAAAATTCCGAGCTCGGAGCCCTCTCCTCAGACAGCATGCCAAAAAGGTAAAAAAAACTCTGGGTTTTTAACATACTGGGTCACAAAGTATAAAAGAAAACTGAACAGATGATGCAAGATGATGAGGAAGATGATGATGATGTTTAAAAGCAGCATTGAGGTTTTTATAAGGAAGAAGAGTGGCATAAATCTGAGAAGATGAGTATTGTTATGTCTCTGTTTAAGGACTGAGCTCACTCGCAAAGCTCCTGGGAGATTTATATACGCGCACACACAATTTACTTTACATTGACAGGCTGAGTTGAAATATGAAATCATTCTGGACATGAGCTTCACTGTTGGCAGGAGCCTTGCGAATGTATGTGTGTGTATATGAGAGTCTCTGAGTGTTGATTTTAGAGAGAAGAGTGGATTGAAGAGGAAAGGATCAAAACAATGAGAACGACTTTGAGGATGTAAAGGAAAGAAGAAGAAATACTTGAACAAAAAAAAATTAACAGATGACAAAGATACTAAAAATGGACAAACATAATTCATATTTGATTTATAGTCTTTTGAACTATTTTAATAACACAGAGTAAAGTGACCAATGAGATGCTAAAGGTTCTTTATAGGCCTACTGAAAACAAAGTGAAAAATGAGACAGCCTGCTCTCACAGGAATTTGTACGTGTTTCACGAGTTGGTTATTTTGTATGAATTTGTATGAAGCGAATTATATAAAAACATACGATTATAAAAAACAATAATGAAATCCCACCCCTTATTCTGCCCCAAACCTATCACAGGGGGCGAAAGCAAATCGCGCAAAACGTACGAATGTGGTCATACGAATCAGTCACCTTATTTTCGAAAGCGGAAGTGATGTGACGTATTTCCCTTCTTTGTGCGAGATGTCAGTTTCAATAGCCAGCTGGTAGAAAACAGTGTGGTGGGACCATGCATAAAACATGATTTAAACAGTTACGGTAAAAATGTACTACCTGCCATGTATGACCCAGTGGGAGGATGAAATGAAAAAGTGGCCTGATGATATATCATATGAAGATAAATTCAATCATTTTATGTTGTTGCTCTGGGGTGACGGGTCTTTGATGTGCAACTATATAAGCACAGAGGCATACCCTTTACAATGGGAAAGTCAGTCGAGTGTTTGTACATGGAATATACCAAGACTTCCTGTTTCTAAACTTTTCAGGCAATACTTTAAAATGTCACAACTATCCCTTTGAAGTGAGTTTTTTTATCTGCAATTTTTAATCGACTTGTTTAAGATTTTATGGCGACACATCGAGCTTCACACGGTCCGACAGTCAGCAGCATCTTTCTCATTCAACACATTGTAAGTTATTCAAACAAACCATAATAAAAATGTGAATCTACTATTACGTGTATTCAGTATGTTTTTGTTTTATGAAAATAATATTATGCAGTAGATAAGACATGAGCTTATAAAAATATTTGCTTATTTTAAAAAATGTTTTAATTTACAACATTACAAAAGTTACGAACTATTATAAACATTAACTAATAAGCAGTTTATGTATATTCTGTACTGCAATCACATTTTTTAATAATAATACATAGTATCAGAATAAATAAACCAGTTAAATCAGCATATTTTTATCAGTTTAATATTAGTTTGCTTTGAACAATTATTGTGTTTATTTTTCACTGGCAGTTTCTATTAAAGGTTTTACTGGATGTGTGGATAATGGATGCACATGCGCCACATACACATTCGGCTTATGTGCATGTATTATGGTTAAAACAAATGTTTTGTACAGATTTACTGCATTTGTATTAGCTATTATGGCAACCCCAACTGCACAAATTATGCCGGTCTTCCTGGATTTCATAATAAACATTAAAAAGCCAATCAAAACAGCACACTTGTGTCCTTCGTAATACGACTACCACTAGCTGTAGTGGCTCACTGGAAGTCGTTTAAGTAATCTCAACAAACAATAATTTAGTTCATTTAAAAATTTAATTAATGACAAAAATTTGAATCATGCCATTATATAAACTCCACCCACTTTAATTGGGATCACCTATTTAATAACTCAATAACACTAAATCAACCAATCAATCATAGCGCAGCTGTTCAATATAACTAATCATACACTGTAAAAAATACTTTGCTGCCTTAAAAAAATTTTGTTGAATCAACTCAGATTTACAAGTCATTTCAACTTACTATAATTTATCTTGACTAGAGATGAGTTGTTATAACTACAGGTGAGTTGTTATAACTTATAAAATTAAGTTGACTTTTCTCAACTACAGTATATTTTATAAGTTGTGACAACTCATCTCTGTTGACATGACTTGTAAAGTTGATTTAACAAAAATTTTTAAGGCAGCAAAGTATTTGTTACAGTCGCGACACAACACTATCCAAACTCATTCATCACTTGAGGTCACATCTTGGTACTTATATTATCGTCTTGTATTATGCCACCCGTGAAGCATGCTGGGTAAAGCTGACTCTCGTTAACCAGGGACCGCTCGCTGTTCGCAAAGGCACCAGTGAGACCCGTGACTTTCTCATTAGGTCTCTTAATGTCTCCCTATATTTCATTTTCCCCCTTTACGTTAGATATCTTTCATTTATGTGTTGAATGCAAGCGGGATGCCCTCATATCAGCTCCGGCTTACTGTTTCTCCATCCTTTTATCTTCATCCACCCACTCTTCTTATCCGTTCTCTATAGATGCCTGTCTCTTTTGCTTAAACTCACAGTTCAGTCATAATCTCTCACTCTCTCGCCCTTTCTCTCTCTCGTTATCTCTAGCTCTCCTACAGTCGTCCTCTTCTTTTTCTATTAGTGTCGCTCTGTAACCTAGCAACGGACAGGCTGTTTAATCAACAGACAGATTCATTGATGATAAAACTCTGAAATAGGACATCTGCCTTCGAAGTATCTCTCTGACAGCATGCAGATTCGACTGCATGTTTTGGTCCTAGTTAAACATTTATAAATGTGTTATACCATGAGGGTCAAAAGAGCAGAGAGAGGGCAGCGTGTAGGGCAAAACTAATAAAAACCTTATAGATCAAACCACTGGTCCAAAATCACATGCAGGCATTTCTGTTGAAATATATATTAAAATGTAAATGCAAAAGTAAAGCTGGGCCTATATTACATTAGGAGAGGAACCAATGAGATTATCAACCATTTATGATCGCATTACATTATCGCAACTTAGCCGTCAACTGTCTGTGTTACCAAAACTGCTTAGTCACTTTTTAAAATTTGATAATATTTGAAAAGTTAAATCTGAAGAATTAATATCACAATACTTCAAAATTAATAAATGCGGTGTTCTGTCTATGAAAATAAACCTTTGCACATAATTTCCTTGAGTGAGATTTACCCTTAAAGGGATAGTTCACCCAAAATAAAAATTCTGTCATCATTTACTCACTCTCATGTTGTTACAAACTTGTACACATTTCTGATAAACGCAAATGAAGATATTTTGAGGAATGTTTGTAATCAAACCGTTCGTGAGCCCCATTCACTTCCATAGTATTCTTTTATCCTATACTATGGAAGTGAATGGGGCTCACAAATGGTTTGATTACAAACATTCCTCAAAATATCTTTCTTTGTGTTCATTACACCAAAGAAAAATGTGTAAAGGTTAAAAACAGTAAGAGGGAGAAAATGAAGACCGAATTTTTATCTCTCTCTCTCTCTCTCTCTCTCTCTCTCTCTCTCTCTCTCTCTCTCTCTCTCTCTCTCTCTCTCTCTCTCTCAGTCTAGGAAAACTTGAGTAAATGGTTATCATTTAATTGAGGCTGTTTCTTTTTATTTTCCCTCATCTCTCCAGCTCGCTATCGTTCTTTCTGTCCTCTGTGCGCCAGACTGCAAAATATCAGGCTAGACTATCACAACAGCATGACGCCTGTACTGACACATACACGAGAGAAGCACACAAACATGTACACTGTTTGGATGCCAAAGTTTAGAAATTAAGAATACTCTCGCTTTCAATTTGCCATCCATCTATTCTCTATACTGCTGTCTGTATTGGTATTGCAGGGAGTGCTGGAGCTTCCCCAGAAAATGGAAATTAAATTGGAATGACTAGGAGAATAATTTATTTGAAGTGTAATTGGAATTTAATACAAATAGTTTTATCAATACTATGCACAAATCCTTTTCACTAAATCATTTTCATTCTAAACTTATATTTCTCTCAACCTAATAGTTAAATTGTGCCATAACAATTAACACAGCTGTCAAAAGAGACTTTAATTTTGGCATTTAGCTTTAGAAAAAACACATCAGACATTTTAAACTCTGGAACTGAATAAAAATTTCCATGGCAGTCTCCATTCAGAGTTTAAATGTCATGCAACACTGGTGAAACAACCACATCTTCTGTTATCTTGCATTTGGGTTCTGACTGAGCTGTTTTTGTTTTACTTTGATAGATGGATTGGGTGAGAAGGCGGCGTTTACAGTGAGGCTGCTTTGTGTCTATATTTAACACAAACAAATAAAACATCTCCTTACAACCCAGAGGACATACATCTTATTTATGTAGCCTACCTTTCACCCAGTAACTCTTCAGAATACAAACGCATCTTCTATAATTTACTGTGACATTTGTTTATTATTCAGAGTTTGGTCTTGACTCTGAAATGTTTTAGCCCTTATCTCGAAAGGTCCCTGAATCCTTTGAGGAATGCTCTACAATGAGAGCTCTATGTGTATCTGGGTCTGTAGCTTTCTCTCTCGGTTTTAAAGTGTACTGCTGCTCTCTGGAGGTTGCTTTGAGCAATTTTGACTGAAGCCTGAGTCGTTATACTAAAAACATTTTATACAGTGTTCACACTAGAGGCCAGTGTAGAGCTTCATACAAGTTTGCAGATTTTCTTGGCTTTGTTATTAATTAATTTATTTTGTGGATCATATTGCGTCAAGCTGTCAAATAATTTTTCTCTTATTGTCAAAAGACGATGTTCTGCAAATTTGTAAAATGTTTTGACGTGTTTTCACTAAGATACTGGGGAAAGGGCGTTTGGGGGACATGACAGGAAATTTAATTATCACATTTTATTTTTCGATTTCTGTGTTGGGTGTCACCAAATCTAATCTTATAATATTTTAATCACCGTCTTGTTAACTAAAACATAATTTTGAAACATGTCAGAAACTCCTAGTAACTGACAGATGAGACTACTAACATGTCTACAAAGCGGGGTTTGTTGTAACACAGTGTTTTACAACTAAGCCTTAAGTATACAATGATAATGAAATTAAAACAATGTAAGTGTCATTAATGAAAATAATAACTGTAAATACAGTATCAGAGAATATAATTAACATTTATTATTTTTGTTTTAATTGTGTAGACCTTTCAAAATATCTATCCATATGCATTGATGCATAATAGAAGGATGATTAGATGAAGGGTCATGGATGGATGATTGTCTGGAAATCTATTATAAACAGATGAACAAACAATATAAAAATATAGCATATACTGTAGAAAGAACAGTATTAAATTATGTTAGTGTTACACTGGGTTGTTATAGTTTTAAAAAATATATATATATATATATATATATATATATATATCTTTTAGTGGTTAAAAAATAGTTTTGATTTCGTTTCTATTTTTCAAAAATCCTTACTTTTAGTTTTTATTTAGTTTTAGTATAGTTTTAGTCTATAACATAATATCATTGTAGTGATGGTCAAAAGTGTACATACACCTTCCCAAATCTGGAAATGTAAAAAAATAAGATGCGAATATGAGGAATTTTGAAAAATAAAATTTGTTTTATATTTAGTCCTGCCTTAAACAAGTTAAGGCCACGGTACTTTTTTCCGCGTCCGGCTCGCGTGCACGCACCAGTGCAGCTTTCAAAGTATACTCACGCGGCTACGCGCAGATGGCCGTGTTCGACATGTATGCAATACAAATGATATCTTATTTAAATTATTACTCTACCAGGCCGTCAGGGCAGCACTGATTTAGCGACATTTACAATACATTAAAACATTTAGAAAAGGTGAAGAAAAGTAGCCTATCCACCATTGCAAAGAAAGTTTAGAACAAAAAACAAGAAAACAAAGAACACAGAAATCCAACATTATGGTGACGAACATGCTCCACAGCTTTCTGTTCTTGGAAAAAATAGAAATTAAAGAAGAAAAACAAAAGTGTGTGTGCAAATGCTGTCTATTTCCTTTGTATAATTGTTTGTCCTGTATCAATATTTTCACTCGCATGTGCTGGGGTACGTTGACCCTCCTGATGATGAAAATGACATCCCTAGTATACCTTTGGCTTTAGTCACCAGAAGTGAAGAATTGTGATTTCAACAAATGCAAAATGATCACCATAAAAAAGCACACTATAAAAACCAAATACCACACAAACCAACACTTTAAATTCTGTTTGGTAATTTCTGCTGGGTAAATATTGGACGAAACACATAGTATAGGTTGATTCATAACCCAACATTGTTAAGTCAGCGTCAAAATGTCAACACAACTTTGTCAAGTCAGCGTCAACGCGACTTTGTCAAGTCAGCGTAAACGCGACTTTGTCGAGTCAGGGTCAACTTGTTAACACGACTATGTCAAGTCAGCGTCAACATGTCAACAAGACTTTGTCAAGTCAGCATCAACACGACTTTGTCAAGTCAGCGTCAACACGACTTTGTCAAGTCAGCGTCAACTTGTTAACACGACTTTGTCAAGTGAGCGTCAACATGTTAACACGACTTTGTCAAGTCAGCGTCAACATGTTAACACGACTTTGTCAAGTCAGCGTCAACACGACTTTGTCAAGTCAGCGTCAAAGCGACTTTGTCAAGTCAGCGTCAACGCAACTTTGTCAAGTCAGCATCAACACGACTTTTTCAAGTCAGGGTCAACATGTCAACACGACTTTGTCAAGTCAGCGTCAACACGACTTTGTCAAGTCAGAGTCAACATGTGAACAAGACTTTGTCAAGTCAGCGTCAACACGACTTTGTCAAGTCAGCGTCAACACGACTTTGTCAAGTCAGCGTCAACACGACTTTGTCAAGTCAGCGTCAACACGACTTTGTCAAGTCAGCGTCAACACGACTTTGTCAAGTCAGCGTCAACATGTTAACACGACTTTGTCAAGTCAGCGTCAACATGTTAACACGACTTTGTCAAGTCAGCGTCAACACGACTTTGTCAAGTCAGCATCAACACGACTTTGTCAAGTCAGCGTCAACATGTCAACACGACTTTGTCAAGTCAGCATCAACACGACTTTGTCAAGTCAGCGTCAACATGTTAACACGACTTTGTCAAGTCAGCGTCAACATGTTAACACGACTTTGTCAAGTCAGCGTCAACACGACTTTGTCAAGTCAGCTTCAACATGTTAACACGACTTTGTCAAGTCAGCGTCAACAAGACTTTGTCAAGTCAGCGTCAACACGACTTTGTCAAGTCAGCGTCAACATGTTAACACGACTTTGTCAAGTCAGCGTCAACATGTTAACACGACTTTGTCAAGTCAGCGTCAACACGACTTTGTCAAGTCAGCATCAACACGACTTTGTCAAGTCAGCGTCAACATGTCAACACGACTTTGTCAAGTCAGCATCAACACGACTTTGTCAAGTCAGCGTCAACATGTTAACACGACTTTGTCAAGTCAGCGTCAACATGTTAACACGACTTTGTCAAGTCAGCGTCAACACGACTTTGTCAAGTCAGCTTCAACATGTTAACACGACTTTGTCAAGTCAGCGTCAACAAGACTTTGTCAAGTCAGGGTCAACATGTCAACACGACTTTGTCAAGTCAGCGTCAACACGACTTTGTCAAGTCAGAGTCAACATGTGAACAAGACTTTGTCAAGTCAGCGTCAACACGACTTTGTCAAGTCAGCGTCAACACGACTTTGTCAAGTCAGCGTCAACATGTCAACACGACTTTGTCAAGTCAGCATCAACACGACTTTGTCAAGTCAGCATCAACATGTTAACACGACTTTGTCAAGTCAGCGTCAACATGTTAACACGACTTTGTCAAGTCAGCGTCAACATGTTAACACGACTTTGTCAAGTCAGCATCAACATGTTAACACGACTTTGTCAAGTCAGCGTCAACATGTTAACACGACTTTGTCAAGTCAGCGTCAACATGTTAACACGACTTTGTCAAGTCAGCATCAACATGTTAACACGACTTTGTCAAGTCAGCGTCAACATGTTAACACGACTTTGTCAAGTCAGCGTCAACATGTTAACATGACTTTGTCAAGTCAGTGTCAACACGACTTTGTTAGTCGGCGTCAAAGCGACTTTGTCAAGTCAGCGTCAACGCGACTTTGTCAAGTCAGCATCAACACGACTTTTTCAAGTCAGGGTCAACATGTCAACACGACTTTGTCAAGTCAGCGTCAACAGGTCAACACGATTTTGTCAAGTCAGCGTCAACATGTCAACACGTCTTTGTCAAGTTAGCATCAACACGACTTTGTCAAGTCACCGTCAACATGTCAACACGACTTTGTCAAGTCAGCGTCAACACGACTTTGTCAAGTCAGCGTCAACACGACTTTGTCAAGTCAGCGTCAACATGTCAACACGACTTTGTCAAGTCAGCATCAACACGACTTTGTCAAGTCAGCATCAACACGACGTTGTCAAGTCAGCGTCAACATGTTAACACGACTTTGTCAAGTCAGCGTCAACATGTTAACATGAATTTGTCAAGTCAGCGTCAACATGTTAACAAGACTATGTCAAGTCAGCGTCAACACGACTTTGTCAAGTCAGGGTCAACGCGACTTTGTCAAGTCAGCGTCAACACGACTTTGTCAAGTCAGCGTCAACATGTTAACATGACTATGTCAAGACAGCGTCAACACGACTTTGTCAAGTCAGCGCCAACGCGACTTTGTCAAGTCACCGTCAACACGACTTTGTCAAGTCAGCGTCAACACGACTTTGTCAAGTCAGGGTCAACGCGACTTTGTCAAGTCAGCGTCAACACGACTTTGTCAAGTCAGCGTCAACATGTTAACATGACTATGTCAAGACAGCGTCAACAAGATTTTGTCAAGTCAGCGTCAACATGTTAACAAGACTATGTCAAGACAGCGTCAACATGTCAACACGACTTTGTCAAGTCAGCGTCAACACGACTTTGTCAAGTCAGGGTCAACGCGACTTTGTCAAGCCAGCGTCAACACGACTTTGTCAAGTCAGCGTAAACATGTCAACCTGACTTTGTCAAGTCAGCTTCAACACAACTTTGTCAAGTCAGCGTCAACACGACTTTGTCAAGTCACCGTCAACATGTCAACACGACTTTGTCAAGTCAGCGTCAACACGACTTTGTCAAGTCAGCATCAACACGACTTTGTCAAGTCAGCGTCAACATGTTAACACGACTTTGTCAAGTCAGCGTCAACATGTTAACACGACTTTATCAAGTCAGCGTCAACACGACTTTGTCAAGTCAGCGTTAACACGACTTTGTTAGTCAGCATCAAAGCGACTTTTTCAAGTCAGGGTCAACATGTCAACACGACTTTGTCAATTCAGCGTCAACACGACTTTGTCAAGCCAGCGTCAACACAACTTTGTCAAGTCAGCGTCAACACGACTTTGTCAAGTCAGCGTCAACACGACTTTGTCAAGTCAGCGTCAACATGTCAACACGACTTTGTCAAGTCAGCATCAACACGACTTTGTCAAGTCAGCGTCAACATGTTAACACGACTTTGTCAAGTCAGCGTCAACATGTTAACACGACTTTGTCAAGTCAGCGTCAACACGACTTTGTCAAGTCAGGGTTAACACGACTTTGTTAGTTAGCGTCAAAGCGACTTTGTCAAGTCAGCGTCAACGCGACTTTGTCAAGTCAGCATCAACACGACTTTGTCAAGTCAGGGTCAACATGTCAACACGACTTTGTCAAGTCAGCGTCAACACGACTTTGTCAAGTCAGAGTCAACATGTGAACAAGACTTTGTCAAGTCAGCGTCAACATGACTTTGTCAAGTCAGCGTCAACACGACTTTGTCAAGTCAGCATCAACACGACTTTGTCAAGTCAGCGTCAACATGTCAACACGACTTTGTCAAGTCAGCATCAACACGACTTTGTCAAGTCAGCGTCAACATGTTAACACGACTTTGTCAAGTCAGCGTCAACATGTTAACACGACTTTGTCAAGTCAGCGTCAACACGACTTTGTCAAGTCAGCGTCAACATGTTAACACGACTTTGTCAAGTCAGCGTCAACATGTTAACACGACTTTGTCAAGTCAGCGTCAACAAGACTTTGTCAAGTCAGGGTCAACATGTCAACACGACTTTGTCAAGTCAGCGTCAACACGACTTTGTCAAGTCAGAGTCAACATGTGAACAAGACTTTGTCAAGTCAGCGTCAACACGACTTTGTCAAGTCAGCGTCAACACGACTTTGTCAAGTCAGCGTCAACATGTCAACACGACTTTGTCAAGTCAGCATCAACACGACTTTGTCAAGTCAGCGTCAACATGTTAACACGACTTTGTCAAGTCAGCGTCAACATGTTAACACGACTTTGTCAAGTCAACGTCAACATGTTAACACGACTTTGTCAAGTCAGCGTCAACATGTTAACATGACTTTGTCAAGTCAGCGTCAACATGTTAACACAACTTTGTCAAGTCAGTGTCAACACGACTTTGTTAGTCGGCGTCAAAGCGACTTTGTCAAGTCAGCGTCAACGCGACTTTGTCAAGTCAGCATCAACACGACTTTTTCAAGTCAGGGTCAACATGTCAACACGACTTTGTCAAGTCACCGTCAACATGTCAACACGATTTTGTCAAGTCAGCGTCAACACGACTTTGTCAAGTCAGCGTCAACACGACTTTGTCAAGTCAGCGTCAACACGACTTTGTCAAGTCAGCGTCAACATGTCAACACGACTTTGTCAAGTCAGCATCAACACGACTTTGTCAAGTCAGCATCAACACGACTTTGTCAAGTCAGCGTCAACATGTTAACACGACTTTGTCAAGTCAGCGTCAACATGTTAACATGAATTTGTCAAGTCAGCGTCAACATGTTAACAAGACTATGTCAAGACAGCGTCAACATGTCAACACAACTTTGTCAAGTCAGCGCCAACGCGACTTTGTCAAGTCATCTTCAACACGACTTTGTCAAGTCAGAGTTAACACGACTTTGTCAAGTCAGGGTCAACGCGACTTTGTCAAGTCAGCGTCAACACGACTTTGTCAAGTCAGCGTCAACATGTTAACATGACTATGTCAAGACAGCGTCAACAAGATTTTGTCAAGTCAGCGTCAACATGTTAACAAGACTATGTCAAGACAGCGTCAACATGTCAACACGACTTTGTCAAGTCAGCGTCAACACGACTTTGTCAAGTCAGGGTCAACACGACTTTGTCAAGTCAGCGTCAACATGTTAACATGACTATGTCAAGTCAGCTTCAACACAACTTTGTCAAGTCAGCGTCAACACGACTTTGTCAAGTCACCGTCAACATGTCAACACGACTTTGTCAAGTCAGCGTCAACACGACTTTGTCAAGTCAGCATCAACACGACTTTGTCAAGTCAGCGTCAACATGTTAACACAACTTTGTCAAGTCAGCGTCAACATGTTAACACGACTTTGTCAAGTCAGCGTCAACACGACTTTGTCAAGTCAGCGTTAACACGACTTTGTTAGTCAGCATCAAAGCGACTTTTTCAAGTCAGGGTCAACATGTCAACACGACTTTGTCAAGTCAGCGTCAACACGACTTTGTCAAGTCAGAGTCAACATGTGAACAAGACTTTGTTAATTCAGCGTCAACACGACTTTGTCAAGTCAGCGTCAACACAACTTTGTCAAGTCAGCGTCAACACGACTTTGTCAAGTCAGCGTCAACACGACTTTGTCAAGTCAGCGTCAACATGTCAACACGACTTTGTCAAGTCAGCATCAACACGACTTTGTCAAGTCAGCGTCAACATGTTAACACGACTTTGTCAAGTCAGCGTCAACATGTTAACACGACTTTGTCAAGTCAGCGTCAACATGACTTTGTCAAGTCAGCGTTAACACGACTTTGTCAAGTCAGCGTCAACATGTTAACACGACTTTGTCAAGTCAGAGTCAACATGTGAACAAGACTTTGTCAAGTCAGCGTCAACATGTTAACACGACTTTGTCAAGTCAGCGTCAACAAGTTAACACGACTTTGTCAAGTCAGCTTCAACATGTTAACACGACTTTGTCAAGTCAGCATCAACATGTTAACACGACTTTGTCAAGTCAGCATCAACATGTTAACACGACTTTGTCAAGTCAGCGTCAACACGACTTTGTCAAGTCAGGGTCAACATGTCAACACGACTTTGTCAAGTCAGCGTCAACACGACTTTGTCAAGTCAGAGTCAACATGTGAACAAGACTTTGTCAAGTCAGCGTCAACACGACTTTGTCAAGTCAGCGTCAACACGACTTTGTCAAGTCAGCGTCAACATGTCAACACAACTTTGTCAAGTCAGCATCAACACGACTTAGTCAAGTCAGCGTCAACATGTTAACACGACTTTGTCAAGTCAGCGTCAACACCACTTTGTCAAGTCAGCGTCAACACGACTTTGTCAAGTCAGCGTCAACACGACTTTGTCAAGTCAGGGTCAACAAGTCAACACGACTTTATCAAGTCAGCGTCAACACGACTTTGTCAAGTCAGAGTCAACATGTGAACAAGACTTTGTCAAGTCAGCGTCATCACCACTTTGTCAAGTCAGCGTCAACACGACTTTGTCAAGTCAGAGTCAACATGTCAACACGACTTTGTCAAGTCAGCGTCAACATGTTAACACGACTTTGTCAAGTCAGCGTCAACACGACTTTGTCAAGTCAGCGTTAACACGACTTTGTCAAGTCAGAGTCAACATGTGAACAAGACTTTGTCAAGTCAGCGTCAACATGTTAACACGACTTTGTCAAGTCAGCGTCAACACGACT
Organism: Misgurnus anguillicaudatus; assembly: GCF_027580225.2. NCBI lineage: Eukaryota > Metazoa > Chordata > Actinopteri > Cypriniformes > Cobitidae > Misgurnus > Misgurnus anguillicaudatus. Next base: position 14,724,074 of record NC_073354.2, read on the forward strand.
TTTTCAAGTCAGCGTCAACACGACTTTGTCAAGTCAGAGTCAACATGTGAACAAGACTTTGTCAAGTCAGTGTCAACATGTTAACACGACTTTGTCAAGTCAGCGTCAACATGTTAACACGACTTTGTCAAGTCAGCGTCAACACGACTTTTTCAAGTCAGCGTCAACACGACTTTGTCAAGTCAGAGTCAACATGTGAACAAGACTTTGTCAAGTCAGCGTCAACACGACTTTGTCAAGTCAGCGTCAACATGACTTTGTCAAGTCAGGGTCAACATGTCAACACGACTTTGTCAAGTCAGCATCAACACGACTTTGTCAAGTTCACGAGTTCACACTTACAAATAAGTTAAAAGAATTAAATTAGTAAACGTATTTGGTGTGCTGTCCGGGGAGAGGGCTCTGAGCAGGGAATGAGCCTGAAACACAGAGTACCCCCCCCCCTCTTAAGGAAATAACTTTGTAAGTGAGAGGAGACAGGGTGTAGGAGGGATTCTGAAAGATGCGAAGGATTTTCAGTGAGTTCAACTGTGATTTATATATGGCTTGCTTTCGAGCTGATTGGGTGTATTGTTGATTACCGATTGAAAGCGGCTGGTGCCATTGACTACTGATTGAAAACAGCTGAAGTCACTTAGGTATTTTATTTGACATGTTCCTCCCGAACTTTGTTAAAAAAACATAATTTCACGAGTTCACACTTACAAATAAATTAAAAGAATTAAATTAGTAAACGTATTTGGCGTGCTGTCCGGGAAGAGGGCTCTGAGCAGGGAATGAGCCTGAAACACAGAGTATCCCGCCAAAAGGCAAAATAGATTATTCGGACAGCAGCCGGGAGCTGTGCCCCCCAAACGTAGAAATGATGAGGCTGATGTTTGCTGAGCAGACGTCTGGAATCGGGAGTTTTGAGTCTGTTTCCGATGGAAGATTAATATATGCTGTGCTGTAGGATGGGTGAGCCTGCCACCTCCGATGAGCTGGACGATTTTGGAGGGGCTTTGCGGCGTCCGACGGGAGTTCAATACTCGCTGCGATCGGACGTGTAACCCCTGGTGGCGGTCGGATGGGTAATTTGATTAAATTATGTAAGGAGGCTTTTGTGGTGTCCGACGGGAGTTCAATACTCACTGCGATCGAACGGGTAAGCACCATTGATGGTGGGCAATTAATTTATATTAGGATGCTTTCTAATAGTGCCCGACGGGAGTTCAATACTCACTGCGATCGAACGGGTAAGCACCATTGATGGTGGGCAATTAATTTATATTAGGATGCTTTCTAATAGTGCCCGATGGGAGTTCAATACTCACTGCGATCAGACGGGTAAGCACCATTGATGGTGGGCAAGTAATCATTTATATTAGGATGCTTTCCAATAGTGCCCGACGGGAGTTCAATACTCACTGCGATCGGACGGGTAAGCACCATTGATGGTGGGCAATTAATAATTTATATTAGGATGCTTTCTAATAGTGCCCGACGGGAGTTCAATATTCACTGCGATCGGACGGGTAAGCACCGTTGATGGTGGGCAATTAATAATTTATATTAGGATGCTTTCTAATATTGCCCGACGGGAGTTCAATACTCACTGCGATCGGACGAGTAAGCACCTTTGATGGAGGGCAATTTAAATATTTATATTAGGAGGCTTTCTAATGGAGCCCGACGGGAGTTCAGTACTCGCTGCGACCGGGCGGAAAGCCCTCGCTGATGGTTTGTTTCACATTTTGAATTTGGGAGGCTTCTGTGGCGTCAGACGGGAGTTCAATACTCGCTGCGATCGGACGTGTAGCCCCCCACTGGTAATGGGGAATTTGCTCATTTAGGAGGCTTAGTGGTGCCCGACGGGAGTTCAATACTCACTGCGATCGGACCGATAGCCTCGCTGGCAATTAGATAGGCGATTTGATTATTTATATTATGAGGCTTTCTTAGTGGTGCCCGACCGGAGTTCAATACTCGCTGCGATCGGACAGGTAGCCTCGCTGGCGATGAGATGGGCAATGATAATTTACATTAGGAGGCTTTCTAGTGGTACCCGACGGGAGTTCAATACTCACTGCGATCGGACAGGTAGCCTCGCTGGCGATGAGATGGGCAATGATAATTTACATTAGGAGGCTTTCTAGTGGTGCCCGACGGGAGTTCAATACTCACTGCGATCGGACAGGTAGCCTCGCTGGGGATGAGATGGGCAATGATAATTTATATTAGGAGGCTTTCTAGTGATGCCCGATGGGAGTTCAATACTCGCTGTGATCGGACAAGTAGCCTTGCTGGCGATGAAATGGGCAATGATAATTTATATTAGGAGGCTTTCTAGTGGTGCCCGACGGGAGTTCAGTACTCACTGCGATCGGACAGGTAGCCTCGCTGGCGATGAAATGGGCAATGATAATTTATATTAGGAGGCTTTCTAGTGGTGCCCGACGGGAGTTCAATACTCGCTGCGATCGGACAGGTAGCCTCGCTACCTGGAGTTAATTTAACTGATAAGGGTTTGGTGCGCTTTTTTAATGTGGAAGCGGTTAGATCTGATATAGCTTTTGAAAGCTTCAGATGACCAACGGCCAAGAGCTTGGATCTGCTGCCGCGAGAGTCCTTTTTGGGCGGCTGTGGTTCCAGCACCTATACGGAATGAGTGACCTGAAAGGTGTTCAGCTGGGATGCCCAATTGGATTAGGACTAATTTTAAATGTTTTGAAACCAGAAGCGTATGATTGGATGTTTTGCGTCGTTTATAAATTGGGTCTGAGGGGTCTTTACTTGTTAATTTCCTGAATTGAAGGTAGGATTTGAGAGTTTGGTAAGGTTGGATAGGTGAATGGAGGTTGAAAATATAAATGAAATGGCCTTTTTTGAATTTGTCTGTCTTCCTCTAAAGTAGGAGATAGTTTCATCGTCTACTAGGGATAGATCTGAAATTGTGGGATGAATCTTTGGGTTAAAATTTGAGGTCGTGGTGAGTTCCGAGGATCTGAGAAACCCGAAAAAGCAAAAATAAACATAGCATCCAATGTGCGAGCTGTATTGATGGAATGGTAGCCTAGACGCAGGGTACGGATACATTTAGTAAGTAGGTCTAGTGTTAGACCACCGAGAAGGTCTAGACTGTAACTGGGCTATTGCAACATTCTGATGGCTTCCTTTTTTCAGCCATTTTATTGTAGATTTGCTGGTGTGCTTGGGTTTATTATTCTGTTACATCATTCAGTTTTGACCAAACTTTAGCTGTTGGACAGATGACTCATATTTGAGTCAAGAATACTTTGGTATACAGAATACATGGTCGAAGAAAGTCAATGGCTGTGTCTGAAATTGCCTCCTTTAGCCTTAATGCACTATTTATAGGGAGTCCTTTGTAGTGGTGTTCGAGATCATAGTTGATTTTATAGAGTGGACATTTGTTCTTGCAGGTCTTTCTGTCTGGGCTGGATTACCATAACAGGTACGAGTAGCGAATGTGTTTTATACGCAATGCCCTTTTTTAAATGTTACCAATATTTCTGCTAACCCAGCAGTGATTTTATTCTTGTTTTACTGTTTTAGTGAACTACTGTATAGCCCTCAATAGGGGGCCAGACAACCAACAGAGGAAATAAGAGAGAACATTCAGTTAGTAGGTAGTGTTGATACTTCAAAGTCTGGAGCTTGTAAATTTAAGGGTCAGTAGGCAAACAGCAGACCCTCAGTACTGCATAGGCAGAATAACAGAAGGAGCAAACATCAACAATTCTCCTGTCACTCTTGGCATCATCATCTCTTGGTAGACAATAGCCTTCTTTACTTTCCTTCCTCACCTTATCGCCTCTCCTTGCCATCTCAATTTACTCTTTTATCTTTGATACCATTGCCCGCTCAAAACTCTCAGATATTTAGCAGTAGTCAGTGTGATCACTGGTGAAGGGAAAACCATAGGGGCCAGTCCGGCTATCTGTTAGGCCGGGCGCAGACCCATAGGGACTCCATCTTTACCTGGCCGCTTAAAGACAGACTGGGCATCAACTCTAATACCATCATGATAGTTAGTCATAAAAAATGTTTTTACTTTGCTAATCCCGCAGGTATCCACATAATTTTTCTCCGTCACTCATGTTTGCCCTGCAGGTGGAGCAGCTGACTAAAGACTGGTCTGACAATTGGCATGATAAGCTAGCACTACTTGGAGCACTACAGTGTGGACATTAACCAGAAGAAAGCTGAAGTTTTTATCCAATCTCTCCTGCAATCTCTCATGGTGCACCTCATGCTCTGCAGCCAGATGTCCTTAGCACATCTTCAGGTAACGTCCTAGTTCTGGGAACTTTTTATTTCCGACTAGAAAAATAGAAAGGTTTAGGGTTAGATTTGATGTTTGCTTTAAGATGTCACTTTAAGTATTGGTTTATAAAAAAATTCTGATTTATTCTTTTATATTTTCTAAATTTTAAACCATTGTCGCCTGGCGTTAGGTTTATGCTGCATTTACACCAACCGCGTTTCAGGCGTCAAAATTGCGTCTACCGCGTCTAGTTTGCCGCTTGAACAGTTTGAATGCATTCGCGCATGTAGAGTGAAGTAGACGCGCGGAAAAAGCAAGCATTTGACGCGCGTCAGAGGCAAAATCCGCTTCTTGTGGGAGGGGCAAGTGCTATGCGGTTGTCAGTTTGCAAGATGACTGCATTTATCGAAAGAGTTACCGGATTGTATTAGGTTACCTTACTATAGGGGGAAAATAAATGGCGTGGGTCGATAAACGTCACGTGACTCAAAAGTGAAATGTGTATTACAACTTACCAGGTTGCCCGATGTCCTCACTGACACACTTCCAAGCGAGGTCCTTGTGTCGTATAACTCCGGGTGACAGCTCACGGACAATATCAAGCGTTCCTTCAGGTTGAATGAGTGACTCCGAGCTGGGCTGCCACTACAGCAGCTAGCAGGCTCCTGATTGGTTAATGCTGCGCGAAATTCCGCCAAAGTTCAAATTTTTCAACTAGGGAGTCAGCCGCCAATTCGCGTCAAACACAAAATGCAAAAAGGCACCATTCGCACGTACCGCACCAGGCGCACAATTCGTGCGAACTAGACACGCAAATGAGGAGAAACGCATCTTCCGCGCTGCGCCAAATGCCTCATCCGCGCTGCGAGACCTCCAGACGCGCGTCAACGCGTCTTCACATTGACTTATCTTTAAAAAATCACTCGCGCTTCGTGCCTCTACCGCGGCTGGTGTAAACACAGCATTAGAGTTGGGTTTGGGTAAGGAGGTCATTTTATGTAAATCTAACCCAAAACCGAAGCAACAATGTAAGAAAATAGGACAAAACAGTTGAGTAACCAATACGTGACAATGACACGAAAAGAAAGTCCGTGGTACGGCCACAGAAAAATTCGGAGATCCGTGACAATGCCACGGAAAAATTAGGAAAATATTCTGTGACTATACCACGGAAATTCGTGAGTTCTAATGCAGTTTTTGTCATTCTCATGGGACATGATTGTTTTTACCATGCCACTCTGAATTAACACATTAAAATATGCAAACCACTCTTAAATAAATTTTTCTATTAGCAAGAGCAGTCCAATTTCCGTACATCTTCCTTAGTTTTGCTTCTCGCTGGAATTTTGAAGTTCTCTGCCTCTGCGATGCCAGACACCAAAACGCGTCCATTCACACCCTGTCTTCTCTGTCTCTTTGACCTCTGTAACCTTTGGCTAAAGTAAGGACAAAAACATCTTTAGACTTCAGTGAGGAGCCTGATGGCAGATTACAGAAACTAGAAGGGTTACTGAAATCAAAGATGATTCCATGTACATTGCGATGGTAGTGCTGCACCATGCATTTGCGAAAACGCTCCTGACCAGCCTTGTCCCACAGTTGCACCTGGATATAAAAAGATGAATCATAGGGTTATATCTACATTGGCCTGAAGGATATTTTAATTAAAAAGGGAATTGGGCATCCTCTAAAAATCGATTGTTGACAAATATGGATATTGCATACAGGTGACCAGGATTGTACCAAGTAGGAGGTGTTTTTGGAACAACATATCTATCCAACAAACCTTTTCTCTTTCTCTGACTCTGTCTCTATTTTGGCTATGCTTAAAGATTTAAAAATCAAAGCTCTACACTGAACTCTGAATAGACCCCTTCACGGTTCACGTCACAGGCGGTTCCCACTGCGCATGTCATTACAGCAGATTGAGTTGCGTATTATTCGGTATCGTTAAAAATGCCTACTTACATCGTGGGCTTTGAAAATCGCACCAGGTCTTCCGTTAAGTTTTCGCGATTCATGCAGAATCTCAAAAACAAAAATACAACATCTGCGGCTGTAAGCAATTAACATGCAGACTGGGACAATGCAAATATCAAACAGGCTTGTGTTTGTAGTGCTCACTTCATTTCAGGTAAGTCATCATTTTTCAGCCCTGTTATATTAAATTATAAAGCCTGGACCCCATGCTGCGCACGCACCCGATAGTCATTCAATGTTTACAAACCTTGAAGGGGTCTATTCAGACTGGGTGATAACAGAGGGCCGTATTTTAGCGATATAAGCACATTGTCTGAAGCGCATGGTCTAAACGGGTGTGTCTGAATCCACTTTTGCTAATTGGGTGAATTGCACTTTTGTTTTGGGCGTAACCTGCAATAAACCAATGAGAGTCTCATCTCTCATCCCTTTTAAAAACCAGATGCGCTGGCGCCATGCCGATTTCCTATTTAGATGGCAGAATTTGTAAACTGAAAAACTAAGCGGAGGAAGAAGACCACCAGTTTAAGATTGATGTTAAAAAATTGCGTTGTTTTCATTTGTATTGAAACTGGTCACTTCTGTTCATAAACAGAAAAACTGTTGCTGAAATATAAAGAAAAACTGAATCAGCCAGTTTTGTTTAAGTGCATCATCCGAGTGCATCATGATATGACGTAGCCAAACAACATTTTGTTTTGATATATGTAAGAGGAACACAAGCATAGTAGGATTATTAAGTGGATCCAATCATGAGCGGTGTGTGGCAGTTAGCTGGGCCAAGTCCCTTAATGGTGCTGACATCCCCTGTGGAGAGGCAACCCACCTACATGCCTAACAGTAATGATCCCGCTGATGAGGAGCTGGTATTGACATCATTGAGGTTAAAAATATATCCATGGCAGAGGTAAAGAGTTCAGCATGCGTTCCTGCAGCTTACAAAACAGGAGGCCATGATTCCAGCCAGGGAATGCATGAGCTGATCGAATTATACTTTGTATGCAATGTAAGTCGCTGTGGATAAAACAAATCTGTGAATGTAACAGGAGAACCACACTTTTCAACCGTTTATAAATAAATAATTACAATTTTGAATTTACAAAGCACTTACAAAAGGTAAAAAATTGAAGAGAACAGGAGGGAAAATACACTTGATTCATTGCAGCGTATAAATAATGAATGCAGTGTGGTGAAATTACAAATGATGTACAAAAACAGCCATGTAAATACCCAAACAAAAACAGAAAATATCATGTTTTGGAGGCCCACATTATTTTCTTCTAATTAGTCTGCAATTCACTATCAGCCCACTGCTATGGCATCAAAGACAGCTTCCTCCAGTTCCCTTAAGGCAAACTGGAATTGCTGCCAACCTGAGCTGGTGTCTCTGGGATTCAAGCGTGAAAGCTCAACAATAGATCACAGTACATTGCTTCATAGAGTACCGGCCAAGTGTCCATTCCATTATTAAGGTCTGCGGCAGATTTGACGTTTGATGTTTTGAGTGCATTCTTTTAAAACACATACCATGTGCCATTGATGTTCTGAACAAATCCATAAAAAACTAAATTCAATCTCACAATTAGGAGTCTTTGTATTATGCACTTACATAAAGAGTGAATATATATTGTGTACATGAGTTACATTTAACCTACATTTAAAGTATTTGCATGTAATTACACTTTGATAACCATATATTTAACCCTAAACACACTCCTAAACCTACCCATGACAACACGTACTGTATGTTCACAATAAGTTAAATGCATTAAATGTTTTTTCATATGTAAGTACAGTGTACTTAATAACAAGGAGACATATAATGCTCTCAATGACTGCTGCACCTATGGATGGTGTCCTGAATTGCATTTTTTGACTGTGCATTCATGTGCACATAGAAAACAGTCAAAAGAAAGTCCCTATATATAGTCACTGTGGGGCTAGCCTTTCGAAAAATATGCCTTTGCACCTGAAGAGTACATTTAAGTGCCTCATATTGGTACCAAAAAGTGCATATGACTATTTCAACAGTACATATTCGTACCAAATGTATATACAGTATATCTGTACCTGAATGGAATTAGGAATTTTTACAAAAGGTACTGCCCCAGTGACAGTCTCAGACCATATTTAAAGGATAAGTCCATTTTCTTAAAAAATATCCAGATAATTTACTCACTACCATGTCGTCCAAAATGTTGATGTCTTTCTTTGGTCGGTCAAGAAGAAATTATGTTTTTTGACTTTAATGGAACCCAACACTTAACAGTTTTTTTAACGGCGTTTCCAAGGACTCCAAATGATCCCAAACGAGGCATAAGGGTCTTATCTAGCAAAACGATTGTCATTTTTGACAAGAAAAATAAAAAATATGCACTTTTACAAAACAACTTCTCGTCTATCTCAGGTACTGTGATGCGCCAGCGCGACCTCACGCAATACGTCATCACGTCAAGAGGTCACGGAGGACAAATGCGAAACTATGCCCCAGTTTTTAAAAGTGTGGAGAAAGAGGACCGTTCCGATGTTGTTGTATGTGGAATGATACTAATTAATGTCTTTGTGTCAGTTTATTGTTTAAAATGGTCGGCAAATGTGCGTTTCATATATGTAACACGTGACCTTTCTACGTCACTACACAATTACGTGAGGTCGCGCTGGCGCTTCACAGGACCATAGATAGAAGAGAAGTTGTGGTTTAAAAGTGCTTTTTTGTCAAAACTGACAATCGTTTTGCTAGATAAGACCCTTATGTCTCGTTTGGGATCGTTTAGAGTCCTTTGAAACTCCGTTGAAAAAAAACTGTTAAGTGTTGAGTTCCATTAAAGTCCATTAAAATGAGAAAAACCTGGAATGTTTTCCTCAAAAAACATAATTTCTTCTCGACTGGGCAAGGAAAGACATCAACATTTTTTATGACATGGTGGTGAGTAAATTATGTGGATTTTTTTTTTTTTTTAAGAAAATTGACTAATCCTTAAACCTATTTTTTTCTGTTTTTTGACAGTGCATATATCTTCTGCCTTCTTTACCCCTCTAAAGTTCATTGCAAATTCCTTTATAATTGCTTTTCTTTTCCCACAACAAGAGAATGTTTTTGTCATGATTGCTTAATAGGGCATAATCAAGTCTGTCTTTATTGTTGCTTGGTTTTTGGCTTCCCTTTTGGCAATGGAGCTGTGGAGGTTACTGTATGTATTTATCTGCATTGGACTGGAGTTTGAAAATGATCAGAGATGACTTTTAATGATGAAATAATCCATCTGTTATTAAAAAAACATAAGCTTGAACTTGAAAGGGGGAGAGAGAGAAAACAGTTAGTTGCTTGTTCATCATTATTTCAGGACTAATATGTATACTGGCAGAACTGTATTGACACTTTATTTACACTCTGTGCACTAACACACAATGATGAATTGTTTTGAGTCTCCTACTAATGAGTGCATCAAGTGCTGTGATTAGTTAACATGTTCGTACACTGCTAGTAAAATACAGAAATAATATTTTATTATTTACTAAATCGGCATTCATGAATGTTCGGGTGCATGTTCATTTAATTTAGCCAATCACAAATAAAAATATAGACAGCTGTTTTCCACACTGACAATTCTTCTGGCATCCATCCAACACCACAAATCCCTCTGAATTGCACTCTTTTGCTTGTTTGTATTCTCTCCAAGGAATTTGTATTATCTATTTAAACAAATGTAGTAAACCCACACAGGAAATCCTATTTGATACTGATAGACAGGGAGACATTGCATGTCTTGCAAATAACAATAACTAGACAGCCAAACTGAGATCAACATGCAATAAAATTAAGTAAGGCCTGGATCATTTTTATGATTAGCATCATTATATAAGTAATACTGATCAAATGTTTTACAATATCTATTTCATTTTTTGGAGCAGCTTACACATGCTATTGATTTGAAATGCACCAATATATTGGCCAATAATCGGTATCGGATGATAAAAGCATTTTTTAACACTATTAGCTATCGCCAATAGTCATGTCTGATATATCCTGTCAATAAAAAGAAAACAGAAAAATAAAAATGATTTTGAGCTCTGTATAGAAAATGTAAAGAAACATCACTAGTTTAGTCTTAAATATTAATGGTCATTATATAATTTAACATTTTAATCATGTAATTTTCAGAATTTAATTAATGCAAGTTTATATTACCACAAAACTATCAGTATTGACATCGAAAAATGTATATCAGTGCATCTCTACCTCACTTTATTGTAATGTGATTGATCATAATGATCTCATTTCAGTGTAGACAGTCCAGGAGGTGTGATGACCCACCTTTATATGACACATCAAATTATTGATACAGAGCCATTATGGATTTATTAGTTATTAATTACTAATAAATTGGGTGTCTTACCACATACCTTAGCATAACATGACTGTGATTTCACTGTAAAATGAGTATAATATAACTATTTAATTCAAACAAATCATATGGGTGTATTATAGGCAGTTAATGTTACATGTTCTGCATGCAAAACATGAATTATAATTGTACGATTAAAGCACTGAGGCAGGTTAGAGTTTAATGTATTTGACAGACCTTTGACACTAGTTTAATTGAAACTTTGAATAGGCCTAATAGGAATACTGGTATAACTCAATAAAAATAATAGATGCATGGATGGACTCTTAAAATGACAGGTTCTATAAGAGGTACTTTGTATGGGTGACCATTTAAAACGACAGATGGATAGTAGGCTCAGATAAATGTATTGCTCTTTTATAATGTGCGATATAATGAGGAGTAAGTTGTGTCATATCTGTTGCATCGATGGTTTTATAGCCCTGTTGGTCGTGCTGTTGTTTTAGTTCGCTGTGATTTGACCATGAAGAGCCGGTAACAGGACACGTGCCCACTGAGCTGCTGGACAGTCTGTTGAAGGCATGCCTGAGTGCGGAGCTCTCGACCGATTCAGGTGCGTTTAATAGTGGTAGTCGATCTCTTGTTCCCCTCTTGAGACCCACCAATCCTACAAGTGTAAGCACATTTTTTAGTTTGATTGTTTTACTGACACTCTTTAAAATACAGCTATAATGTTATTGCGTTGTTGTTTCTTTTAGTAATAACATTAAGAGTTTGTCATATTTTTGCTTTCTATTTCTTTAACACTAAACGCGGTAATGGACGCGCAGGTTGTTTTCTCTACGGAAGCACGCAATGGCACCACAGCGTGAAGATAATGATTTGTTGTTTTCTTTGAGCATGAGTTGTGAATCTGAGGGAGGAGATGCTGAGGACTTTCACACAGTTTAATTTGTTATAGAGGAGGATGCGCTCTTACAGTAGATCATTATCACGCAACACTACAGTAAAATTATAACCGCGTGACTGTTGTACTTCAGTTTGGGCTCGACTATACGCGCTGACAGGATGCGCGTGCAGGGATGAGAAAAGCGTTTTCGCAAATCTCGGTTCCGTACAAAAGGCGTGGTTTTCTTCGGTAAGTTTACTGGGTTTTGTTTCTTTCTGGCTTGTTGGGAACTCATGTATTTCAATATTTTGAGGTAACATGTCCTATAGGCTATGTTACGTTGGTTACTTACACCTGTCAAGGAAGATGCTAGATATTTAAAATAGTCGTATGTTGTAGTGGATAAAGGTTTTTTTAGACTAAAGTTGTTTTACCTTATTTATAGATTTCTTTGGAGAACCAAAAGGTTCTTCTATGACTTTTAGCACATTTATTTATAAGAGTTTATGGTTATTTTGACTGTACTGTACATTCTACTGTATTATACTATGGGACTGTTGAATGCTTTATTCTGATTGGCTGAGAATTGTTCCATGGGTGCACACCTGTCAAATGTCTTAAAATAACCCCAGAGCAATGTCTTAGCAATTTTCATGCAACTGTGATATAAGGAATAATTGACTCCGGCCCTGTAAATTATTCAAAAATAATGTTGTTGTTTTGTTTATTAATGATGACTCTGGCTAATACACTTTTTAAAAACTGATCAAAATATTTAGTTGCCCTTTTTAAAAAGGTCCAATACTGTGTAACCTTAGGTACAGATATGAATACATTTGGTACCATTCCTGTAAGTTTTTCCGCGTTTTTCCGTATTTCTGTTTACGTGTCATTAACACGTATTTTGTTACTCAACTGTTTTTTTCCTATTTTCAAACCATTGTTGCTTGGGTTTAGGGTAAGATTTGGTGTTTGCGTTAGGATGTCACTTTAAGTATTGGTTTATACAATTTTTTCAGATTTATTTTTTTATATTTTCTGATTTTTAAACCGTTGTCGCCTGGTGTTAGGGTTAGAGTTGGATTTGGGTAAGGATGTCATTTTATGTAAATCTAACCCTAAACCAAAGCAACCGTGGTAAAAAAAATAGGGCAAAACAGTTGAAAAACCAATACGTGACAATGACACGTAAACAGAAATACGTGATCACGTAAAAACGCGGGGGAAAAACGTGACAGTGTCACGGCAAAGAATCACAAATTTACGTGACTATAGGTATGTAATTTTGTGATACTGGGTTGACCTTTGAGATACAAATAAGCTTTCTTTGGTACCAACATGGGATACTAATATGAAATCTTTATATGCAAAGCATTACTTTTTGAAAGGTTAAGCCATGGTCGCTTGGAATTGGGGTTAGAATTGGGGTTTGGGTTAGGATGTCATTTTTATATAACAAAAAGTTGTTCTAACCCTAAACCCAAGTGAAAATGGTAAAAAACAGCAAAAAAATCGAGAAACCAATAAATAAAACGACAAAAAAGATGCACCGCCTAAGTGAATGGGAAGGACTGGCACACCACATGCACGCCAAAGTGGAATTTGCTGTATATATTGCACGATTTTTACACTTCGTGCTATTTATACGCATCTTCAGGAGACTGGGCTGGTATATTTTGATATTTTTTTTCTGAAAGTGATACAAATTTATCATACATGTAGTTTTACAGTAACATTGGATATTTTATCTGAAACTGTTGCAATGGTACATTCTGTAGAATGGCTACATGTGTATTTTATTACATAATGTAACCATGGCTTATTTATTTAATTTATACTTGTGGTTACAGTGTCACTAATTATCCATTTATTCAGCCGATGAGCGTTTTGCTGGTGCAACTGGTTATTTGCTGGTTGCTGGTTTGGTTATTAATAAAGCGACATTGTTTATGAATCTTTCTCTGCTTTTACAGAGCATGGTTCTTTGGCCTCTAATTGGATGGATTTCCACATGAAAGCACATATTAACTGCATGAATAGACATTTTAAAAAACTCACAGATGGAGTAAAGCATTCTCCTTTATAAAACAATATAATGATCATTTATAATGAACATAACAAAAGAAATGTATTCTCACGGATATACTTTACTGTACACACAATTAAAAGTTTTTTTGTTAGAGTGTAATGTTCCACAAAGAACATAAAACATCCATAAAACCTTTTTTGTAGTTACACAAAAGCTTCTTTCTAGTGAAAAACTGACAGAAATATTTTTTTCAAGAAACTTTGAAAAGTTTTTTGAGGAACAAAATGTGACTGTTTCTATCCAAAATATTATGATGAGATTAGAAGCATCAAACTTTGATCTCAATCATTGATTTCAATCTTTGACAAGACCTTACTCAGTCAATATTAAAGATATCAAGGTTATATTTTCAAAGAATGTTCTTTGCATTATGTAGGACGATTTTACGTTAAAGACAGTAAATCACAGAATGTGCATTTGTCTCTCTTCTATTCTTTGTTGTTTTCTTTCATCAGTAAATGCAATAACTTCTTACATCAATATGGATTTGCTGCTTATGGGCACTGGTTTGAAGAATTACAAACACATCTGACAAGCATTTTTCTCTTTTTGTCCCTTCAAGGAGGTGTGCATCATCCTGCTCTTGCAATACCAGTGTCATCATGGCCGCCTTCAAGGGTGTGTGGACTCAGGAATTCTGGCGAGCTGTTGCAGGAGAGTTTCTTGCCATGTTAATATTTGTGCTGCTTGGTCTGGGATCCACCATCAACTGGACGGCGAATGAGGAGAAGCCTTCGCCCCCTGATCTTGTCCTCATCTCTCTCTGCTTTGGCTTGTCAATCGCAACCCTCGTCCAGTGTTTCGGTCACATCAGCGGTGCCCATATCAACCCGGCTGTTACTGTAGCAATGCTTGCCACACGGAAGCTGAGCCTGGCAAAGGCTGTGTTTTATCTGTTGGCACAGTGCCTGGGTGCGGTGGTGGGAGCAGCGATCTTGTACGGGGTGACCCCAGCAGCAGTGAGAGGAGGACTGGGAGTAAATTATGTCAGTTAACACATCTGTTGTAGTGGTTGTGTTAGTTGTACGTAACCTTTATTTCTTAAAGGGACAGTTCACATAAAAAATCAGCATTTTGTTATCAATTTTAATTATTTTTGCAACATTGTAATTTAACCGGAATGTTGTCCCAAATATATAATACTTTGTTCTATCATGAAACACAAAAGTAGATGTTAGGTAAAATGGTGAAAATGACATTCTCAGTGCCCATAGTTAAAACTATAATATTTTGTTAATATACACTCACCTAAAGGATTATTAGGAACATCATACTAATACTGTGTTTGACCCCCCTGTGCCTTCAGAACTACCTTAATTCTACGTGGCATTGATTCAACAAGGTGCTGAAAGCATTCTTTAGAAATGTTGGCCCATATTGATAGGATAGCATTTTGCAGTTGATGGAGATTCGTGGGATACACATCCAGGGCACCAAAGATGCTCTATTGGTTTGAGATCTGGTGACTGTGGGGGCCATTTTAGTACAGTGAACTTATTGTCATGTTCAAGAAACCAATTTGAAATGATTCGAGATTTGTGACATGGTGCATTATCCTGCTGGAAGTAGCCATCAGAGGATGAGTACATGGTGGTCAGAAACAATGCTCAGGTAGGCCGTGGCATTTAAATGATGCCGAATTGGCACATAGGGGCTTAAAGTGTGCCCAGAAAACATCTCCCACATCATTACACCACCAGCCTGCACAGTGGTAACAAGGCATGATGGATCCATGTTCTCATTCTATTTACACCAAATTCTGACTCTACCATCTGAATGTCTTAACAGAATTCGAGACTCATCAGACCAGGCAACTTTTTCAGTCTTCAACTGTCCAATTTTGGTGAGCTTGTGCAAATTGTAGCCCTTTATTTCCTATTTGTAGTGGAGATGAGTGGTACCCGGTGGGGTCTTCTACTGTTGTAGCCCATCCGCCTCAAGGTTGTGCGTGTTGTGGCTTCACAAATGCTTTGCTGCATACCTCGGTTGTAACGAGTGGTTATTTCAGTCAAAGTTGCTCTTCTATCAGCTTGAATCAGTCGGCCCATTCTCCTCTAAATGCACTGAAGCAACTGTCATGTGATTGGTTTATTAGATAATTGCATTAATGAGAAATTTAACAAGTGTTCCTAATAATCCTTTAGGTGAGTGTATATTCATATAATATATATATGCAGCTGCACAACATTCAAGCTGG
Source organism: Misgurnus anguillicaudatus (assembly GCF_027580225.2). Lineage (NCBI taxonomy): Eukaryota > Metazoa > Chordata > Actinopteri > Cypriniformes > Cobitidae > Misgurnus > Misgurnus anguillicaudatus. The sequence goes on from NC_073354.2 coordinate 14,739,842, forward strand.
TTGGAAAATTTAAATCTGACCTCGGTGGGCATTTCTGGGAAAGCTTCTCTTGCAAAGGAAGGTCATATCATACCATACCAATATAGACGGTATTGCTTCATCCCTTATCCCACTTGGAAAAAAATCCTCCATAGACCATTTCATCGGACGCACACACGCCTGAACTAAAGTGAACTTCCAGTCTGTAGTAATTTCGGTCTCGCTAATGGCCAAACTGTTTTCTGGAACAAATACCTTGTCGAAAAAAATTTGGTTTGCTAAAGACGAGGGGAGATAAGGAGCATGGATCACACCTGTGCGGAAAGATTTGCAGCCAGGCAAGAACTCAAGGACCAGTAGCCAAAATTGCATACATACTCGATATACCAGCCCTAGTGGTATAGTACTTTGTGTTTTGCCCTATAGACCAAACTCTCTCTCGCCCCTATAGGTCAGTTCTGAAATCTCCACTGGCCATGCAATTGTGATAGAACTCATAATCACCTTTGAACTCGTCTTCACCGTCTTCGCCACCTGTGACACCAAACGCAGTGATCTCAAAGGTTCGGCGGCACTGGCGATCGGCCTATCAGTGTGCATTGGCCATCTGTTCGCTGTGAGTATCTTAATATTTCCTCTGTTAGTCAGATAAGGGCAATTAGTAAACAGGAAATGAGTTTTTGATTGCTTTGTATTTTAGGTTATTTCCAAACATTTTTATTTTGAGTAAACTCAAGACAGCTAATCCAGCACAGTTTTAAGCCGTGCTTAAAGATCACTATCCCGTACAGATTAATCCCTTGAGGCGTATCTGCTTAGTTATACGCTCTGCACTTTTCTGAGAATCTGTACCATAGCTACAATCCCAAGTGATAATATTATCTCCATGCAAATACTCCCGGCAGAATTTGCAGAAGCGGTGTTTGTATGAAGTCGTTTGTGTTGCTAGGAATGTTGGCATGAGAGCAGATGCCCTCCTCATGGATTCAGGCCCAACATATTACAAAATATTAAAGAACCCAAACTCAGGCATTTAGCTCTCAGCTCACACATGCCTGTAATCTTTTCTTCAGTTTGATCTTTATTCTCTTTGTTTCTTTGCATTTCATCTGATGTTCAGTTTGCCTCAGTTGACTAAAGTTTCTGATCTTGTCTCTTTCTTTTTTGCTGCTTTTCTCTTTTTTTATTACTTTAATTTATTACTTAACTCAAAAGTCTTGTCTGTGCATTACAGATCCCATACACTGGAGCCAGTATGAATCCAGCTCGCTCTTTTGGGCCTGCAATCATCATGGGAAAATATCAGGACCACTGGGTAAGACTGACAGTGCACAGTGTCTTTTGCAAACAATGCAAAGCGTGCAGGTTCATATAAAGTTAACATAAGGTCAGCGTGGGCTTTGACACTACGATAGATACGTGTGAAATGAAGGAGTATTGACTCAATGCCAAAACTATATCTAGCGCACACCAAGACCTTATACTAGGTTTATTTATGACCTGGCTTTAGTATGATGTTTGATTTATTTAATTTACTAATTTAGCATAGAGCGTGTCATATTGTGTACAGTGCAGTAAATAATAGGCTTTTGTGTCTTCAGATGATGTACAGAACATACACAAAGTTTTTGTAGTGTAGTTTTATTCAGCAACATATCAAGATAACACCAGTACTTTACACTTCACAGTAGCGCAGTTGATTTGATCCATATATGTGCATAATGTATGTACGTTATATGTCACTGTGGTTGATGGAATGACTGCTGCTGTCATCACGGTCGCTGTAACATTAGAAAGGTCGCAAGATTTTCTTCATGGTGTGTTTTATACACGTACAGCATGCTACGCATGATGCCCTTTACCAAGGGTTGGTGTGGGTTTCATTATTGGAAGATTTTGGAGATATCAATGTAAGGTGAGATGGAATGTTTGAGAAACTCACAAGTGTAAATCAGACGCATAAAGGCAGTGGTGACACCTTGACAAGCCAGTAAACAGCTGGTTTACCAAGTGATAGCTGCTGGATATAGTGGTTTGGAAATAGTGGAATAAATAACTAAACCAGCTGCACTGGATATGCAAAACATTGTCAGGTCATCAAATTTTAAAAATGTACTTAGAGTTTATGTCTAGGTAAGCCATGCATTAGCAGAACTGTAAACTCTTCAATGTAGAATCTTAAATTATCAATTCCATGCAAATGTCAACCTTACTTTGAAAAAATGAACTTTTAACCAAATGTTTTAACCATACTGATTAGAGCCCTGCACGGGCCAAAAATCTAGGCCCTGACCCGGCCCTGGCCCGAGACGCTTAGGCCCTAGCCCGGCCCTTGTCCGACAGCTTATCAGAATTCTCAGCCCGAGTCTGACCCGAGTCCGAACTTTTTAATTCTCCCCATTAAGAATCTGTGTCCGCAGATATAGTCACTGCATCGCGTGTGTTTGTGAGTAGATGTCTGTGCTGTCTGCTGTGAGGTTTTTATGAGAGAAGCACAAACTTTTTAATAGCCTATTTAATATGTAAAACTTTTGAAATAAAACTTTCTGCGGAGAAGTTAATGAGATCTCTATCGTCTCTCTTGCTACATGACGCGACAATTATTTATTATTTTAAATCCGTTTACAAGATAAAAAAAAAATATATATATACATTGTGTTGTTAAAATGATGAAATTATCTTGCTATATATGCTACATTTATTATGAGAAGCCTTTTCTTTTTAATCTTACAATGTAGACAGTAATATATTTATTTTATATAAAAATATGTTCGTGACAGCACATTATTCATTATCTGTTTGTTCATGTTGGTCCAGTTTAATTCAGGGTAATCCTTTAATAAAATGTATAATATAGTTATAAAATATTTTATTGTTTTGTAATATTCACAGGGCACATTCTCTCGGACCATTTTAAAATGAATTAAATTTAATTAAAATTCCGCATAGAATTTGCAAAAGAAATCCGCAGAAATAGCGAAAAATAACTCCTTACACAGCTTGTACAGCTGTACTCTTGCAGCAATTAAAGCAGTTCAGTTTTGTTTTAAATGGCAAACTAGTTATATTTCTTTTTTATTTACATTTTAGATCAGTTTTTGTTGTTAAAGTTTTTTATGATAACCAAGTGGTTAGCAGCCGACAGTAAGTTGACGACATGTTTGATGAATTGATCCTCTCAAATCAACACTACACTTGCCTATAATAACAACTATATAAAATATATATTTTCAGCATATCACAATGTTAGTTTAAACATTTATTATAAACACACTCTATTTTTAAAAAGCGAAGGCAGGTTGCTCTGCTGCTTGCAGTTGCAACGAGTGCAGAAATAAAAAAATAAAAAGGGCTATACAAAACGAAACGAAACAAACATGAAACAGAATAAACATGCATGCTATCTTACAACTTCGCTTTTGCATATACATTTTTTTAAATGTAAGGACTTACCACAGAACATGGCTATTCATGTATCCATCCAACAGTTAAACTAAGAAAAAAGTCGATCCATACACAAACAAGAAATAAAGACACAGCCTTCTTACACGAAATTAATACAGGGAGAAGTCTTTAATAAATTGTGTCTTGGATGCTGTCTGCATAGATTATGTACAGTATCCAAGGTTTTAATCTAGTACTCCATTTATAATTTTTCCTGGTGCGCTGAAGGTCCTGCTGTTTAAATACACTGTTAAAACAGCTGCATTGTAAATGTGTGGCTGTGCGTTGCGGACTCATGCGATAGGTTAAACGTCTTCCAATGTTTGTTTTGCAATCATAAATGTCTGTCAAAAAATTCTTTTAATTAAATTGAAAACTATAAAAAGATGGAGAAGCCTAAATAAGCCAGAGGTCCGGCCCGCGTATCTGCTGTGACGTTAAAATTGGCCCGAAACCCGACCCGAAGGGTGTAAACAGGTCGGGCCCCGTCGGGCTCGGGCTGAAATGCAGGGCTCTAATACTGATGTCTCAAATGTTAATATTTGGTGGCTTAAATACCCACGCAAAGTCATTGCGAACTATATATAAGTTCCCTGTTATATGCTAATCATATTTACAGTTATTCCCATTAATTCGCATAGCCTATATTCCCGTTAATTCCCATATATTCCCCTTAATTGAAAGTTTTCAGCCTTGAAAATTCCTTGAATTTTGCATCCTAGGTGACAGTAATGTATTAATTTGTGACAAGAGTAAGCAGCAAACCAATGACAATCGGTACATTCACACGGGGCGAAAGCGTTAAAGCTTGACGGAAGGCTTGTCTGAAGCGTGGCAAACAGCGCACAGTGGCCGCAACATATGCATAAATGTAATTGGCTGGTTATTTGCATAAGGCGATCTGATTGGCTGACGCACATGTTGGTGCTTGAAAAGTTGAGAAATGTTCAACTTCTGACACGAGCAACGGCAGTGACACAATGTTGACGGAACCACAATTCAGTTTGGCAAAGCCTCGTTTGAGGCGTTAAATTTGCATCTAGTTTGCCGCTTGAACATTTTGAGTTCACTCGCTTCATTCGCACGTGAAATCTGATCGTGAAATTCTGATCATTGAAACATTCACGCGGAAATTCGCATCATGGGAGGGGCTCCGCTCTCTTTCTGTAATCATGTCACTACTACAGCAACCTCCTGATTGGTTAACGTGACTAACGTGTTTTTCCGCCAAAGTTCAAATTTTTCAACTCGCGTGTTTATTGCGGCAACGCTCCATTCGCGCAAACTAGATTTTATATATAAAATACATACTTTATTGCATTGTTTTTATTTTTAAAATAAAGAGTTTGACTGTATAAAACATTTTTTATTTAATATTTTTACCTATAATTTTAATAATTTTAATATAATTTTCATTTTAAAGTACCAAGATTATGTTCTAGACCAAAAATGCCAGAGTTATATTAATTTGAAATCTTACCGAGAACAACAGAAAACTAACATTTTCCTTTCTTCTCTCTTTCTTAGGTGTACTGGGTGGGTCCATTACTAGGGGGCGTTCTGGCTGCCACCACATATGAATATTTGTTTTGTCCCGACCCTGACCTCAAGCGTCGCTATGCCGATGTCCTCTCCAAGAGCCCCTTTCAGATCGACCCGTATCAGGTGGTGGACACGGAAACTTTTCCCAATGATCAAGCTGATCTTATGGTTAAGCAGGCCACAATTGTAGTGCCGGACATGGACAGGTCAGAGAAAAAGGAGAAAGAATCCACTGGAGAGGTGTTGTCATCTGTATGACTAGCAAGAAGTACCCTGCAGAACAATTACAGCATTGACAGACTGAAGGAGACCGATTTGATTTAGAGTCACAGTGTGTGTTTGTGTACAGGCTTTTCAAATCTGCTACAAAGTTAAACCCAGACACTTGACTTTTAATGACTATGAATAAGCTATAAAATAATGGTCGTATTTCATACGTATCCATAGCCAATAGAAATCCACTTTGAATTTCTAAACCAATCACTGCACATTTCTTTAGCAGATGCTTCCCATAATCCGTTCTCAGGGAGTCGGCTGCAATAAACCGAATGGGATTTTCACACAGGTAATTGTAACAGTTTTGTTTGGTCTACAGGTTATTACCACCTGCAAATCGGGGGTCATGATTAGATCCTTACTAAAGTAATGCATATCATTTTTCTTCTCAGTGCACTATGTATGTATTAACCCCTTCACTTCCTTTATATCTCATGTTGTATAGTGTTTTTAAATTTGCTCTTTAATGCTATGGATGTTATTGTTTTGAATAGTACTTTTACTAATCTGTAGTATTTTGCAGTGAATGATTTATAAAAAAAAATAATTTGAGCCTTAAAATGCTTAAAATAGCATATATATATATATATATATATATATATATATATATATATATATATATATATATATATATATATATATATATATATATATATATATATATATATATATATATATATATATATGAAGAGTTTGGTTCCAAAACGCAATAAATCCATTTTGACAAATTTTGGTAAAAACGTGTTTTCTATACCAAGAAAATGACAAGATGAAAACAACTATTTTCTGTTACAAACTTTCACACAGCATCTTTAGGTTATAAAAACATAAAAAATTCAAATCCATAAGTTGATTTTCAAAGATTTATTATAAAAACGGATTATTTTTTCCACAAAATGCAATAAATCCATGACAAGTTTTTATTCAAAATGCTATAAATCTATTGAATCAATAGCCTATATAAATGTGCATTCATCTTTGCCATGTTATATTCATTTAGTTGACTAGTTGTACACACTAATTAAAAATATAAACATTAATGTTATTAATCAAAACACTTACTTTGTCATATTAAGAACCCTGTCATTGCGGTTACTTGACGTCTTCGCTTAACGTCTTTCACAGCGATCGACTGTAAAATGTTTTTGGTCCTGCTCGATTTTCGTCGACTTTGAGTAAAATTATGGAAAGTTTTTCATAAGATCCTCTGGGGTCAATGTGTTAGCATGAGAAGCTTGATGCTGTCGGGAGAACAAGCACCCGTCTCCCGAGTGCCTCTCAGGGAAATTGTTAGATGCTGATGGCTTACGTTTCTTTCCCATCACAGAAAACCATCACAGGTTTAGCGATGCAATTAAAGTATTATTTTGTTTTGTTTGTTGATCACGTAGTACAACCCTTGTGAAAAAAAAGTGTGCTTAAGTGTACTTTTATAAAGTGTACTTATTACATAAATAATACACTTTAAGTATATACACTTAAGTGTGAATTAAATGCCATCTTTTCGGCGCACTGAATGCACATTAAGTGTAATTAATTTCACATATATCATATATTAAGTTGAAATAAAATGTAATAAGTTGCCATTAAGAGTGATTTTTTGGAACAACTTAATTGGTACTTTATTACAACTTTATATCTACTTTCATAATTGCTTCTAGTGTTTTTAAAATATACTTAAAGTGCACTACACAATATAATAACATGCAATTAATATGATTTAAAATGCACTTTAATGTCTCTTTACAATACTCTTAAGTGTGAATTAAATGCAATCTTTTCAGCGCACTGAATGCACATTAAATGCAATTAATTTCAAATACATGATATATTAAGTTGAAATAAAATGTAATAAGTTGCCATTAAGAGTGATTTTTTGGAACAACTTAATTGGTACTTTATTACAACTTTATATCTACTTTCATAATTGCTTCTAGTGTTATTACAATATACTTAAAGTGCACTACACAATATAATAACATGCAATTAATGTTATTTAAAATGCACTTTAATGTCTGTTAACAATACTCTTAAGTGTGAATTAAATGCAATCTTTTCGGCGCACTGAATGCACATTAAGTGTAATTAATTTCACATATATCATATATTAAGTTGAAATAAAATGTAATAAGTTGCCATTAAGAGTGATTTTTTGGAACAACTTAATTGGTACTTTATTACAACTTTATATCTACTTTCATAATTACTTCTAGTGTTTTTATAATATACTTAAAGTGCACTGTTCAATCTACTGTCAAGCAATTAATGTGAAATAAAAAATAAGTTAATGTATATTAACAGTACATTTAATTACTCATTAAATGTAATGTTTCAAATACAAGTTTGCCAAATAAATTCAAATATACAAAATTAAATTCAATCAGTTGAACTGTGATTTCAGTGCAGTGATTTCAATGCATCTCTCTACAGTATGTACTTTAACTACTTCAATTGTATGTGAAATATGGTTATGTACTTCTCAAAATACTGAAAAACAAATCAAAACAAAAAGTTAATTAAATATGTATTCATTTCAGTTTAATGCATTGCAAACAAACAAAAACCACAATGCTTACACTGACAATAAAACAGTTTGGTAGTCAGATTTTTTGATTTGCAAAAGTACATTTAATAAATTAATTATGAGTTGTATATGTCCAAACAAAAAAAAACTCATTTTAATATTGTTAAATTGGACTCAAACAACTATCAATATTGAATAATAACATCCCTAAGAAAAAAATAAACACAAAGTTATTATTTTTTTAACATTTTAACAGACAACTAAAAAAGAACTGCATGAACTTTAAATTAACATGTCTTTGGTAGGTCACATCAGTCTAATGATCATTTATTAAATGCGTTTAGAAATATTGCCATGAAAGTGTACTTTCTTTATGTAGCGGGTATTAACTCACTTACTTATGGACCAGGCATAATAATAAGATCAGAAGGGTGCACGGTACGAAGGAGGAGGTAGCAGTGATAGTGAGCAGCAAGCAGAGACAGAAGGTAAGTTGATTAATAAACTATTTTACTTTGAGTATTGAGAAACCTTTCTTTTTCTTTCCTTAATCACAAAAAAATAGTAAACAACAATGAAAATACAATTAACTATATATACCAGGGTTCCTCAAATCCTACCCTGGAGGTCCAGAGCACCACAGAGCCCAGCTCCAACCCTAATCAAACCCACCCACCTGTGATTTCCTAGTGATCATGAAGACCTTGATTAGCTTGCTCAGGTGTGTTTGATCAGGGCCGGAGCCAAACTCTGCAGCGCTCCGGACCCCCAGGGCAAGACCCAAAGAAGGGGGATATATACTATGGGTGCACCCTCTAAATTACTTCTCATTTACAGAAATCACAGTCACAATCAATGTACAAAGATGGTATATATGTAACACACTGAAATCCGTATTCAAGTTCAAAGTTCTTATCAATTGGAGTATTGATCAGTCTTAAATTATCCGACTTGTGCTTCTTAACTGTTTCAGTTCAATGAAGTAAACAAACAAAATAAGGAAACAGTTTCTGAAATGTATCCTCTTACTTGTCTGAAGAAAAATATTTAAAATAGAAATTTGTCCTTTCCTCTAGATTCGTGATCCAATCAGGTCGAAATGGGAGGCTCGCCATCAATTAGGAAAATCCAGCTCAAGGAATGTTCATATGAAAGGAAAAAACATTCAATATTGTGTATCAATAATGATGAACAATTATACACAATACAGGAAACAAATAAAATACATATATAAGTGCCATCATCATAATAAATGACAATTTAGACAAATACCTGTCCATTCACGTGTTTCTCTCTCTTTTTGTCTTTCACAGGCACGTGCAACCAAAATGGCGTCAGCGAACAGCAGTGAACACAACGCACCATGTGGTTTTACATAATCACACTGCAATGAACAATCCAACCCATATAACATCACAATATAACACCATTTTGTCTCGTATGGATTAAACAAATAAAATGATATGACATTTAAAGTGTTGACATTCGTTTTTATGGCTAATTATAACATTGGTAATTATAAATAACTCACCAGGTCAAAATGAAAGCTCAAAAAGTGCTCAATCCACACAATCACGCTGTATCATTGAATATATGCAAGTTAAATTCTGATTTCTTCAGTTTATATGAACTTAGGAGTCATATTTAATCAAATTAAACACTCTCGCGTTAGATAGAGTGTCTCTGTCGCTCTGCATCTCTCCTCTGAACTGAGACGCGATCCGAAAGCAAAAAAGGGGCGGAGCTTACAATTAAACACTCCGATTGGTTTACTCATTTCAGATTTATAATTCAGATTGAATTATTCACATGTATTTCCTCATTTATAAAATAAATGTAAATGTTTGAATAGTCTCTATTATTTTTAAGCACACTTTTAAAATAATAATATTTAATTATTTAACCAGGGTTACATTTAAGTAAAACTAAATTAGACAAAGTGCATTTTTAAAAAGTGTACTTAAGTATGTTAAGAAATATTGTGATAAAAGTGTACTTACTATAAGTTAAGCTTAATTAGACAGTATTAAAAAGTGCATTTTTAAAAGTGCACTTAAGTGTGTTTATAAATATTATGTTGAAAGTGTACTTTCTTTAAGTTAAGCTTAAATAGACATTAATACAAAGTGCATTTTTAAAAGTGCACTTAAGTGTGTTTATAAATATTATGATGAAAGTGTACTTACTATAATTTAAAATTATTTAGATATTATTACAAAGTGCATTTTTAAAAAGTGTCCTTAAGTGTGTTAGTGAAATATTGTGATGAAAGTGTACTTACTATAAGTTCAAATTAATTAGATATTATTACAAAGTGCATTTTTAAAAAGTGTCCTTAAGTGTGTTAGTGAAATATTATGATGAAAGTGTACTTACTGTAAGTTCAAATTAATTAGATATTATTACAAAGTGCATTTTAAAAGTGCACTTAAAGGAACACGCCCACATTTTGGGAATTTAGCTTATTCACCGTATCCCCCAGAGTTAGATAAGTCCATACATACCTCTCTCATCTCCGTGCGTGCTGTAACTCTGTCTGACGCAGCCCCCGCTAGCTTAGCTTAGCACAAAGACTGGAAGTGGGTGGCTTTAGCTAGCATACTGCTCCCAATAAGTGACAAAATAACGCGATCATTTTCCTATTTATGTGTTGTGATTTGTATAGTCAAACCGTGTACAAATAACAAGGTGATATGAGACACAGCGATCTTTTAACAGTATACATACTGAGAACTATATTCTCTGAAGACGAAGCACTGCCGCATGGGCGGAGTGATCTGCTCGCAGCACACGAGAAGCCCCTGGTGAGGAGCAGAGAGTTCGGTCAGAATTGTGCAAATCACTCCGCCCATGCGGCAGTGCTTCGTCTTCAGAGAATATAGTTCTCAGTATGTATACTGTTAAAAGATCGCTGTGTCTCATATCACCTTGTTATTTGTACACTGTTTGACTATACAAATCACAACACATAAATAGGAAAATGATCGCGTTATTTTGTCACTTATTGGGAGCAGTATGCTAGCTAAAGCCACCCACTTCCAGTCTTTGTGCTAAGCTAAGCTAGCGGGGGCTGCGTCAGACAGAGTTACAGCACGCACGGAGATGAGAGAGGTATGTATGGACTTATCTAACTCTGGGGGATACGGTGAATAAGCTAAATTCCCAAAATGTGGGCGTGTTCCTTTAATTGTGTTTATAAATATTATAATGAAAGTGTACTTACTATAAGTTCAAATTAATTAGATATTATTACAAAGTGCATTTTTAAAAAGTGTCCTTAAGTGTGTTAGTGAAATATTATAATGAAAGTGTACTTACTATAAGTTCAAATTAATTAGATATTATTATAAAGTGCATTTTTAAAAGTGCACTTAAGTGTGATTATAAATATTATGATGAAAGTGTACTTACTATAAGTTCAAATTAATTAGATATTATTATAAAGTGCATTTTTAAAAGTGCACTTAAGTGTGATTATAAATATTATGATGAAAGTGTACTTACTATAAGTTAAAATTAAATACATATTATTACAAAGTGCAGTTGTAAAAAGTGCACTTAAGTGTGTTAATAAATAGTGTAATTAAAGTGTATTCCATTTAAGTACGCTTAATTTGTATTATATTATATTATCAGCAAGTGCACTTTTCGAAAATTATACTTTTATTATTTTAAGCACACAAAAAGTATGCTTTCAATACACTTAAGTACGCTAATTTTTCACAAGGGAAAGTAGATGAGGAAAACCAGGACTCCGTGTACTACGCGCGTCCGCCATTGCTTGTTTACATTGCGTGAACGGTGGGCTGTAATATCAGAAATGGAGTTATTGCGTTCTGTAAAAAAGTGGGAGTGGCGTTTGTCGCATTTTGGGAAAAAAGGGAGAAAAGATGACAGAATAACACGGCGGATATTGGATTTTGCGTAAAATTAAGAATTTACTTTTAACTACTGACCTGATATAATACTGATTTTGGCAGTAACTCATTTTTTTCAAAAATGGCGTTTATTGCGTTTTGGAACCAAACTCTTCATATATATATATATAAAGCACCTGCACCTACAAAATAAAATCAGATATTCTAATAGTATAAAGAACATATGCAATGTGTACTAGTACTAGTGTAATTTCTTAAAATATGTTATTATTTATATGTACTTACGGTTTTGCTTAGTTCACAATCAGGCATTACAATGTCGGTAGATCACCGCGGTCAAGCCAGCCGCTGTTTGAAAATACACGGTCAAGCCAGCCGCGCTTCAAATTAAGCGTGTGCGCCTATTACTAAACATACGGTAATTTCAAGAACAGCAGAGAGAACGCGCTTTCAGAGCGGTTGGTTTCCTCTCGCTCGCTTTCTCTCCCCCCCCTCCCTCTCTCTCTCTCTTTCTCTCTCTCCCTTTCTCTCATTCTTTCTCTTTCTTTTTTCTTTCTTTCTCTTTTTCTGTCTTTCTCTATCTGTTCCTTTCTCTCTGTCTCTCTCTCTCTCTTTCTTTCTTTCTTTCTTTCTTTCTTTCTTTCTTTCTTTCTTTCTCTCTCTTTTTCTCTCTTTCTTTCTTTTTCTTTCTTTTTCTCTCTTTCTTTCTCTCTTTTTGTCTTTCTCTCTCTGTCTCTTTCTCTCCTTCTCTCTTTCTCTCTCTCTCTTTCTCTCTCTGTCTCTCACTCTTTCTTTCTTTCTTTCTTTCTTTCTTTCTTTCTTTCTCTCTTTCTGTCTTATAAACACTTAATTTAAATAAAGTATAGAAAATTATGATCTGTTTTTATAGGGGACATCCCATACTGTATGCACACATCATATTTAACCATTTCACTGCACCATTTTGGACATATATATACCATCACTCCACTTTAGAGGCCTATAAAGACTTCATTTCAAAAGAGTAGAAAAAAATTATGATCTGTTTTTATAGGGGACGTCCCATACTGTATGCATACCTCATATTTAACCATTTCACTTCTCCATTTTGGAAATATATACCATCACTCCACTTTAGAGGCCTATAAAGACTTCATTTCAAAAGAGTAGAAAAAAATTATGATCGGTTTTTATAGGGGACGTCCCATACTGTATGCATACCTCATATTTAACCATTTCACTGCACCATTTTGGAAATATATACCATAACTCCACTTTAAAGGCCTATAAAGACTTCATTTCAAAAGAGTAGAAAAAAATTATGATCTGTTTTTATAGGGGACGTCCCATACAGTATGCATACCTCATATTTAACCATTTCACTGCGCCATTTTGGACATATATACCATCACTCCACTTTAGAGGCCTATAAAGACTTCATTTCAAAAGAGTAGAAAAAAATTATGATCTGTTTTTGAAGGGGACGTCCCATACAGTATGCATACCTCATATTTAACCATTTCACTGCACCATTTTGGAAATATATACCATAACTCCACTTTAAAGGCCTATAAAGACTTCATTTCAAAAGAGTAGAAAAAAATTATGATCGGTTTTTATAGGGGACGTCCCATACTGTATGCATACCTCATATTTAACCATTTGACTGCACCATTTTGGAAATATATACCATCACTCCACTTTAGAGGCCCCTAAAGACTTCATTTCAAAAGAGTAGAAAAACATTATGATCTGTTTTTGAAGGGGACGTCCCATAATGTATGCATACCTCATATTTAACCATTTCACTGCGCCATTTTGGAAATATATACCATCACTCCACTTTAGAGGCCCCTAAAGACTTCATTTCAAAAGAGTAGAAAAACATTATGATCTGTTTTTGAAGGGGACGTCCCATAATGTATGCATACCTCATATTTAACCATTTCACTGCGCCATTTTGGAAATATATACCATCACTCCACTTTAGAGGCCTATAAAGACTTCATTTCAAAAGAGTAGAAAAAAATTATGATCTGTTTTTATAGGGGACGTCCCATACTGTATGCATACCTCATATTTAACCATTTCACTGCGCCATTTTGGAAATATATACCATCACTCCACTTTAGAGGCCTATTAAGACTTCATTTCAAAAGAGTAGAAAAACATTATGATCTGTTTTTATAGGGGACATCCCATGCTGTATGCATACCTCATGTTTGACCGTTTCACTGCGCCATTTTGGAGGTGTATGCCATCGCTCCACTTTGGAGGCCTATGGAGACTTCGTTTCAAAAGAGTAGAAAAGGGTTGTGATCTGTTTTTGTGGGGGACGTCCCATACTGTATGCATACCTCATATTTAACCATTTCACTGCACCATTTTGGAAATATATACCATCACTCCACTTTAGAGGCCTATAAAGACTTCATTTCAAAAGAGTAGAAAAACATTATGATCTGTTTTTATAGGGGACATCCCATACTGTATGCATACCTCATATTTAACCATTTCACTGCGCCATTTTGGACATATATACCATCACTCCACTTTAGAGGCCTATAAACACTTCATTTCAAAAGAGTAGAAAAAAATTATGATCTGATTTTATAGGGGACGTCCCATACTGTATGAATACCTCATATTTAACCATTTCACTGCGCCATTTTGGACATATATACCATCACTCCACTTTAGAGGCCTATAAAGACTTCATTTCAAAAGAGTAGAAAAAAATTATGATCTGTTTTTATAGGGGACATCCCATACTGTATGCATACCTCATATTTAACCATTTGACTGCGCCATTTTGGACATATATACCATCACTCCACTTTAGAGGCCTATAAACATTTCATTTCAAAAGAGTAGAAAAAAATTATGATCTGATTTTATAGGGGACGTCCCATACTGTATGAATACCTCATATTTAACCATTTCACTGCGCCATTTTGGAAATATATACCATCACTCCACTTTAGAGGCCTATAAAGACTTCATTTCAAAAGAGTAGAAAAAAATTATGATCTGTTTTTATAGGGGACGTCCCATACTGTATGCATACCTCATATTTAACCATTTCACTGCACCATTTTGGAAATATATACCATCACTCCACTTTAGAGGCCTATAAAGACTTCATTTCAAAAGAGTAGAAAAAATTATGATCTGTTTTTATAGGGGACGTCCCATAATGTATGCATACCTCATATTTAACCATTTCACTGCGCCATTTTGGAAATATATACCATCACTCCACTTTAGAGGCCTATAAAGACTTCATTTCAAAAGAGTAGAAAAACATTATGATCTGTTTTTATAGGGGACGTCCCATACTGTATGCATACCTCATATTTAACCATTTCACTGCGCCATTTTGGACATATATACCATCACTCCACTTTAGAGACCTATAAACACTTCATTTCAAAAGAGTAAAAAAAATTATGATCTGTTTTTATAGGGGACGTCCCATACAGTATGCATACCTCATATTTAACCATTTCACTGCACCATTTTGGAAATATATACCATAACTCCACTTTAAAGGCCTATAAAGACTTCATTTCAAAAGAGTAGAAAAAAATTATGATCGGTTTTTATAGGGGACGTCCCATACTGTATGCATACCTCATATTTAACCATTTCACTGCACCATTTTGGAAATATATACCATAACTCCACTTTAAAGGCCTATAAAGACTTCATTTCAAAAGAGTAGAAAAAAATTATGATCGGTTTTTATAGGGGACGTCCCATACTGTATGCATACCTCATATTTAACCATTTCACTGCGCCATTTTGGAAATATATACCATCACTCCACTTTAGAGGCCTATAAACACTTCATTTCAAAAGAGTAGAAAAACATTATGATCTGTTTTTGAAGGGGACGTCCCATAATGTATGCATACCTCATATTTAACCATTTCACTTCTCCATTTTGGAAATATATACCATCACTCCACTTTAGAGGCCTATAAACACTTCATTTCAAAAGAGTAGAAAAACATTATGATCTGTTTTTGAAGGGGACGTCCCATAATGTATGCATACCTCATATTTAACCATTTCACTGCACCATTTTGGAAATATATACCATCACTCCACTTTAGAGGCCTATAAAGACTTCATTTCAAAAGAGTAGAAAAACATTATGATCTGTTTTTATAGGGGACGTCCCATACTGTATGCATACCTCATATTTAACCATTTCACTGCACCATTTTGGAAATATATACCATCACTCCACTTTAGAGGCCCCTAAAGACTTCATTTCAAAAGAGTAGAAAAACATTATGATCTGTTTTTATAGGGGACGTCCCATACTGTATGCATACCTCATATTTAACCATTTCACTGCGCCATTTTGGAAATATATACCATCACTCCACTTTAGAGGCCTATAAACACTTCATTTCAAAAGAGTAGAAAAAAATTATGATCTGTTTTTATAGGGGACGTCCCATACTGTATGCATACCTCATATTTAACCATTTGACTGCACCATTTTGGACATATACACCATCACTCCACTTTAGAGGCCTATAAAGACTTCATTTCAAAAGATTAGAAAAAAATTATGATCTGTTTTTATAGGGGACGTCCCATACTGTATGCATACCTCATATTTAACCATTTCACTTCTCCATTTTGGAAATATATACCATCACTCCACTTTAGAGGCCTATAAAGACTTCATTTCAAAACAGGTAGAAAAAAATTATGATCTGTTTTTATAGGGGACGTCCCATACTGTATGCATACCTCATATTTAACCATTTCACTTCTCCATTTTGGAAATATATACCATCACTCCACTTTAGAGGCCTATAAAGACTTCATTTCAAAAGAGTAGAAAAAAATTATGATCTGTTTTTATAGGGGACGTCCCATACTGTATGCATACCTCATATTTAACCATTTCACTTCTCCATTTTGGAAATATATACCATCACTCCACTTTAGAGGCCTATAAAGACTTCATTTCAAAAGAGTAGAAAAAAATTATGATCTGTTTTTATAGGGGACGTCCCATACTGTATGCATACCTCATATTTAACCATTTCACTTCTCCATTTTGGAAATATATACCATCACTCCACTTTAGAGGCCTATAAAGACTTCATTTCAAAAGAGTAGAAAAAAATTATGATCTGTTTTTGAAGGGGACGTCCCATAATGTATGCATACCTCATATTTAACCATTTCACTGCGCCGTTTTGGAAATATATACCATCACTCCACTTTAGAGGCCTATAAACACTTCATTTCAAAAGAGTAGAAAAAAATTATGATCTGTTTTTATAGGGGACGTCCCATACTGTATGCATACCTCATATTTAACCATTTCACTGCACCATTTTGGAAATATATACCATCACTCCACTTTAGAGGCCCCTAAAGACTTCATTTCAAAAGAGTAGAAAAAAATTATGATCTGTTTTTATAGGGGACGTCCCATACTGTATGCATACCTCATATTTAACCATTTCACTGCACCATTTTGGAAATATATACCATCACTCCACTTTAGAGGCCTATAAAGACTTCATTTCAAAAGAGTAGAAAAAAATTATGATCTGTTTTTATAGCGGACGTCCCATACTGTATGCATACCTCATATTTAACCATTTGACTGCACCATTTTGGAAATATATACCATCACTCCACTTTAGAGGCCCCTAAAGACTTCATTTCAAAAGAGTAGAAAAACATTATGATCTGTTTTTATAGGGGACATCCCATACAGTATGCATACCTCATATTTAACAATTTCACTGCGCCATTGTGGAAATATATACCATCACTCCACTTTAGAGGCCCCTAAAGACTTCATTTCAAAAGAGTAGAAAAACATTATGATCTGTTTTTATAGGGGACATCCCATACAGTATGCATACCTCATATTTAACAATTTCACTGCGCCATTGTGGAAATATATACCATCACTCCACTTTAGAGGCCTATAAAGACTTCATTTCAAAAGAGTAGAAAAACATTATGATCTGTTTTTATAGGGGACATCCCATACAGTATGCATACCTCATATTTAACAATTTCACTGCGCCATTGTGGAAATATATACCATCACTCCACTTTAGAGGCCTATAAAGACTTCATTTCAAAAGAGTAGAAAAAAATTATGATCTGTTTTTATAGGGGACGTCCCATACTGTATGCATACCTCATATTTAACCATTTGACTGCACCATTTTGGAAATATATACCATCACTCCACTTTAGAGGCCCCTAAAGACTTCATTTCAAAAGAGTAGAAAAACATTATGATCTGTTTTTATAGGGGACGTCCCATACTGTATGCATACCTAATATTTAACCATTTCACTGCGCCATTTTGGACATATATAGCATCACTCCACTTTAGAGGCCTATAAAGACTTCATTTCAAAAGAGTAGAAAAAAATGATGATCTGTTTTTGAAGGGGATGTCCCATAATGTATGCATACCTCATATTTAACCATTTCACTGCACCATTTTGGAAATATATACCATCACTCCACTTTAGAGGCCCCTAAAGACTTCATTTCAAAAGAGTAGAAAAACATTATGATCTGTTTTTGAAGGGGATGTCCCATACAGTATGCATACCTCATATCTAGCCATTTCACTGGACCATTTTGGACATATATCACATCATTCCACTTCAGAGACATATACAGTATGCATCCCTGACATCTATTAAATGAACTCATTACTTCAGTGTAAGAATGTCATCTATGCTAATATCAGTATCTCTGTTTATCCCGAGGTTTACCATAGTCAGCCTAATCCGGGCTGTAGGTGTGATCGAGGACCTGCACTTTGACACAACGACAACGCAGCCCTGAAGTGTCAGCTGAGATTGAGTCAACTTGATCATCCCCTGTGAAGGCCTCATCAACACGACAGCCAGCAGCAATCTTCGTATCAATGGAACTGGATTAAATATTTTCACTGTTGCAGTTCATATCGAACTTATGAGCTGTAGCACTGCGAGTATCATAATAAAGCAATGTTTTTGACACTACTGTATGCAAACTGAACTACACTGGATGACAACATCACTTTTTCTTCAGTGCTGACATACTGTAACCAAATTAACTAAATTAATTAATATTTATTTTTACAATGAATTGTATCTATGCACAAGTAAATACAGAATTTATAATAAGTAGAAAAAAAGTTATGGGCGGTTTCTATAGGAGATGTCCCATACAGTACATGTATAATCTGAGTACATTTTACTGCAGCATTTTGGATATATATGACATTATTTGACTTCAGAAGCCTATAAAGACATCATATCTAATAAATAGAAAAAAATAAAGGCGAGTATGTATAGAGGATGTCCCATGCTGGATGCATACCTCATATCAAACCATTTTCCGGCAGCATTTAGGATATATATTTACACTGCAAAAACTCAGTGAAATAAAGATTAATTACACATACCTGGAATTAATTAAGCCTAATAAGTACATGCAATGGATTGTGGAAAATGAAGTTCATGTTCAGACAACAAAGGAGAAGGGAGAAGTACACTCTGGTGGAGATCATGGCACTCCATGCTACATTATGTGAAGTGACAGCGCTGCAGCAAATCAGCTAAATCAGTACATTCACCAAGAATTTGTTTTTTATTTGACTTAATTTGCATTTTTTTTCCATTATCTCTTTCAATTATGTTGTGACAATTCCATATGATACAATTCCTATTTGGGGCCAAAGTTGTGTAGTAATTACAGACTTAACTTTGTAAACATATATTTGTCACTACTAACTAAGTAGCCTACATATTAACTTGTTACAGTATGACCAATGCTCAGCAGACACTATTGGATGTACGTCAGAAATGTATTATTAAAAATATATATTATTTTAGCTAAATTTGTAATTAATTTAATATATTTATACATTTTTCTTAAAAGTTATGTTTTTAAATAAAAAAAAATACACTCTCGGATATATATTTTTTTATTGTGACGTACATTTGACATGCGACATTTCATTATCGATGGTCATTACAGCCATGAGTTCCCGCAGAAAAGGGTAAGTGGCAATTCGCTGCAATAAGGTGAAGACATATATAAATACCTTTGGGCAGAGGTACTAATTTATGATTAACAAAGACTGCTTAATGTGTGCATTACTGTATTACCCATAAAAGTGAATGTAGATAAGAAATAATGTGACAGAACAGTTGAAGGGGAACATACTAACTTTAAATTACTCATCCATTTAGCTTATATTCTGTTTTCGAGTTTCATATTCAAAAATGTATACTATTATTGTATGTATAAACGCATTGTATTTGCAAAAAGTTGAAACAACATATTGTAAACTTTTGAGGTGATTAACTTAGTCAGTCACAAGCGCGGGAATTTCTGTGAGGTGCTGAAGGGACAGCGCCGAGGCACGTGCTAGGCCGGGTTTCCCAAAAGCATCGTAAGGCTAAGTAGATCGTAAAAACGATCATACGAATCATCTTAGACTTATGGACCGTTTCCCAAAAGCTTTGTAACTTAAGTAGCACTTGAAAATCATCGTAGATCTACGAGTGCTCTGGAGTAATTGTTAATTCATAAGTGCGTCGTAAGACAACAAAGTTACAAGGTCACCTGCAGGACAACCACAAATTGCACTCCTGCAATGACGATAACGTTATGTTTTTAATGTATATTTATTTATTGGGTTCTTCTTGGTTTATATGTTTAAATTACTGTAATACAAATTCAAATGAGAAACAAAATTTAAATGGCTGAACATATGCTATACATTAATAAAGGAAGAAAATGTATTTGGTATAATTTTGGTAAAATTTGGTATTAAATTGATAAATGGTTCCTACCAATTGCTGCTATATTTTATCAACAATAAAAAATAGTTTTGAAGGGAAATGGCATCTGAAAAAAACAATAAAATTTAAGTTTTGTAGGCTTTTATAATGTTCACATATCACACACTGCCTTTCATCTATTCCATTCAATTCAGAAGGCAATTTGAAGAAACATCTGTTTTCTAGAGAAATTCTAGCCTACTTTTAACTCTAAACCTTAATTTATTCTCTGACTGTTCAGAAGGTTGTGCTCAATATAAATATGTACGGTACAATGCAAAAATCCATAATCATAAATAAACAAAGATAATAAAAAACCAAATAAAAATAATAATCTAAACAAAAAAGCAGAAGGTTTGCGCAGTGGGATGAGTCCTAACTAAATACGAAAAAGAATATTTCATGATGCACAAATTATTAATACATTTAATAAGTCATTGAACAATAATTAATGATATTTAAAAAAAAATATTAGTGCACATCGGCTGAAGATCATTAGCCTAAACAAGCTTCTGCTACAATTACGAGTCATTCAATAGGTGACATTTCAGCACTTAGCGACTAGTAAGTAGCACTTAAAACCCAGCTGCGAGCGATCGTCTACATGCATCTTTGGTAAACGCACATAAATGAACAGCGAATGTTCGTTAAGTAGCTTGTAGAAACCGCTTTTAAGTGCTAGGTTCAATTGTTATCGGGAAACCCAGCCCAGGTAAATATAGTTATGTTTTGAATTTAAAACGAAATCAGTTTTTTATTATTATTTTATATATTCTAAATATATTTCATTTACATTTGTCATATTATATTTCATTGTCCGTTCTTTCTTTAATTACCGCCATGAGTTTTACAAGAAAAGGGTAGGCTAAGTAGTAATTATGTACAATAATTTTAATCGATGCATAAATACATTTGGGCATGGGTATAAACTTATGCGTTTAGTAACAAAGACTGATTAATGTGTGCATTACTTCGTTGCCCATAAAAGTGATTGTAGGTCAGAAATAATGTGACCGAACAGTGCATTTTTTTCTATTCCTCAATAAACTGGTTTAATCCATTAAGCTAATATGGTTAATTTCAGTTGAATATTCCGAAATGGATACTGTTATTGTACAAAGAAACGTATTACATTTAAAAAATGCGTTAAATAGGTTGATATTTCTACTTCTTTTAACTTCTGAGGTGAATTACTTATTCAGTCAGAAGCGCCGGATTTTTTATGCGAGCTGTTGAAGGGACAGGGCCTGGGTGGATACTTTGACTAAAAAGCTTAAACTATAAGAATAATAATACATGTAAATTTGCATTGGTTTACAATTTTAGATCATAAATTGTATATAATATTGAGTACAATAATGTAATAATAACAAAGTTAGTGGTTGCGCAATACCTCGCAACAGCAAGGAGTCAACGAAATTAAACGAGTGATTGAGATTTGTAAAAACATCATACGTGTCCATTACTTGAAAAGTATCATATTATTTATTTAAAAGTCATTTAATTAAAATACTCCATAAGTATAAATACATTAATTAATTTAACTGCTACTTTCAATAGGTAGGCCATGTAACCTGTGCAACTTTGTTGTTTCAGATGGCTTATTTAAAAAAAGATCTATCATGCCTTAATTATGTTCATACTCAACACATTAATCATTTAAAATGCCAATAAACATACAGAAGCCTATTTAACCAAATTAACACTTCCACCATAGTCTTGGTATTGTGAGGTAACAACAATAGTTTGCAATTAAGTACGATTATTCTGAATCTTGGTTTTCTACCTTTACAGAGTATTTGTCTTCTCGACATTTGGAAAGGTAAGCATACCCAGTGTCCACAAACTGTATTAAGTTTTTTGAACATTTTTTGTTAAGTCACATTGTAAATGTAAATTATGAGTTCCACAGCATTAATGTACTTAATATCAAACTTCTTCCAAGAACTCTCCCAACAAATGCTGCAATTTTGTGTATTTGTCTGAGACATTATTCACTCATTTTTGACATAAATACTGCATTTTTGCTTCTTCATAAATACTGTATTTTAAAATCAGCCACATGTGCAGTTTACTATATTATAAAATAAAATGTTCCATAAAGAATGATAGTATTTTGTCAACAATATCCTTTATTTCGAACAATCTGGGCAGTGTTTAATAATTGCAAATCCTATGTACTTGTTCATTTTTTTCTCTTTAAGTTTGCTTGTGCAGTATTGGAATGTCTAAGAGTCAACAGTGTAATAATTAATGTAATTACAGAAATTAATTACAGATGTAATTACATGCATGTGTTTTTAAAATATAAGTATTAATGAGTCAACAGTGTAATAATTAATGTAATTACAGAAATTAATTACAGATGTAATTACATGCATGTGTTTTTAAAATATAAGTACAATGTAAAACATGTATGTACACAGTGCATTGTATCAAATAATAAATTTAAATGTATGTACATAGTACTTAAGGCCACTTAAAGTGGGACCAAAACATTAGTTATTTATTCAAATCTTATTATTCCTTTATAAGTGGCTTAACAGTAAAAATATGACGAGTTTCGTTGCAAAACGAGATAACTCAGTTTTTAACGTTTTTGTCAAAACATGTTTATTATTATGTTATCATGTTTTTATTTTGTTTTATGGTGCTACTTAGCTGTATTTTTTAAGTTATGAAGGTTTAAATCAAACAAACCATCTGCAGTCGAATTGATATTAATTGGAATGCACAACCAAAAAACAAGATTTCTGAAAAATTGAAAATTTTTAATTTATCTCGTTATCTCGTTTTGCAAGGAAACTCTTCATATGTTGACACTGCATACAATATATTATTTCTACTACAGTGAATCTAAAAAAAAACTATGTTGATAGTTTGCTGACTGTTAATCTATTGATTTATTCCTTATTATTTGCATAATTTTGTGGATTAATAAAGCATGTTTTCTTTTTCTCCCCACATCCAGCGATGTAAAATCGAGCTTACTTTAAAAGATATACAAAATGCTTTACAACCATATGGATCTGGAACAGATGTTAGTGCTTATCCCTCCAGTGGCACTTGGGGTAATCTTTGCAAAGACTTGCAAATTCCAAATACCCCGACCAACAGGATTCGACTTAAAAATGCATACTTAAAAAGTCTTGCACACTTGCAGGTAAAAAAAATCCATGCACATGCACATCACATGCACTTTTAATATGGATGACCAGTTCCAGTGTTTGGATAATGACAATGTAAAATAAATAATATATTAATTATAGATTAATAATATTAATATTAATACAATTAAATAAAAATAAAGCACATTTTAAATTAAAATAAAATGTAATATGCTTTTTTTGGATTAACATAAATAATGAAATGACGTTACACATTAAAAATCAATAAATAAGTAATATGTTTAACAATACCTTACTGTAGTTTGTAGAATAAAATTCAAATTAATAATGATAATTACTAATGAAACTTAATATAAATTAATTGTAGATTTATAATACTAACGTTTCTATGTATACAATTAATATTAATAAAACCTTTCCAGACCACAATAATTTTTTAAATTTTGTTTAAAGATTACCCAGACAAAGATATTTTTTTACATGTATTAACTCACATGGATTAATTGTTAACCACATGAGTAGTAGTACGTAATAAGGAATTAAATAAGGTGAATTTTGATTTCCTGTCGACTTTTATTGTAAACGTTTAAGATGGGGTCCCTTACACAAAGATGATCACTTCTTAAGGTCCATTAAATTTGAACGATTAAATACCCCTAGCTTATATGTACACTGAAAAAATATTATTCATTCAATCTACTACATTTAAAGTTTTTTATATTTTATTTTTAAGCACATATTGAAACACAAAAGCACAAAATAACTATTACTTGAGAAAAGATAAAACTTTAAATTGCATTATAAAAAATAATTACATTTGTGCAGACTTTAAAAGTAAAAGTTTAAGAAAATACAGAATATTTAATAATTTTCAATTTTATTATAATAGTCTACAACTAATTTTCTTGTTTTTGATCATTTACTTTTTCAATTTTTAAGGAAACTTCAGAAGAGATATCTGCACCTGCATTGGAAAATGAATTGAGTAACGAAGAAAGAGATTTCGTTTGCATTTCACCATCACAGAAGGTTTGGTTTTAGTAATGCAAATACATTTTAAATGCTCTTTGCCATAAACACTTTCCACACTTGGCAATCTACATATTTTTTGCCCCTCTATTACAATTTTCCAGGACCCTTCACTGATTACACCTGCTCATCCACAAGACAGCGATGCTGACAGAGACACCGCAGTGACTCATACACCATCTCCCAAGGTATTCTTTCAATAGTTTTTTTTTTAATTTTACCATGTTGTTGGAAAATAAATTAACTTGTTGCTTCAATTACTGTGATTTATATGTGATACTTTTATTGTTTTCCTTTATCGTCTGTTATTTGAATATTGTATTACACAGAGGTTATGTCAAGACACTCTTGCCCAGATATCTGACAGTGATTTGAGTAATGAAGAAAGAGATTTCGTTTGCATTTCACCATCACAGAAGGTTTGGTTTTAGTAATGCAAATACATTTTAAATGCTCTTTGCCATAAACACTTTCCACACTTGGCAATCTACATATTTTTTGCCCCTCTATTACAATTTTCCAGGACCCTTCACTGATTACACCTGCTCATCCACAAGACAGCGATGCTGACAGAGACACCGCAGTGACTCATACACCATCTCCCAAGGTATTCTTTCAATAGTTTTTTTTTTTTTATTTTACCATGTTGTTGGAAAATAAATTAACTTGTTGCTTCAATTACTGTGATTTATATGTGATACTTTTATTGTTTTCCTTTATCGTCTGTTATTTGAATATTGTATTACACAGAGGTTATGTCAAGACACTCTTGCCCAGATATCTGACAGTGATTTGAGTAATGAAGAAAGAGATTTCGTTTGCATTTCACCATCACAGAAGGTTTGGTTTTAGTAATGCAAATACATTTAATTATTTGCATATGTAATATTTATCTTGTCATCATTATTGGTTATTTGTACATTGTATTATCTAGAAACGACCTGTGGAAAGTTTGATCCAGGCCTACCAAATTAATTTCACTAATGAAGTAGATATTTTGAAGTGCATTTGTGCTACACTATAGAATTCAGCTTACTTCTTTGCATATATATGTGTGTGTTTTTCCTTTTACAGGACACTGGCAAACACAGTGACACTACATCAGAGAACAGTAATGCAGATGCTGACCTCTTTTTTAGACACAAACTGCCAAGACATCCATGTTTTTTTTTTATTAATAGCCAAACCTGGAGTGACCTTAGAAAAAGACAAACTCAGTATCAATTCCGAGATCTTCAGTGGACAAATGTTATTTCCAAAGGCATACAGTCAGTGCACCCCTACTGTAGCATTGCTTTCAAAAGACACCACGTCAAGATCAAGGGGTCCAAACAACGAAGGGGACCTCTTTTCCACTGTCTGGGGTACTGCACATTTTCAGACTGTCCTGTCTGTGTTGAGGTCACTGTAACAGATGAAATTACCCTGAAAGCAAACGTCACATTTCAGGGAGATGAAGTGTGCCACAGCTTGGAAGAATTAAAAAGAAGACCTGTGCGGGCTGATGAAAGGCATAATTTTGCCAAGCAGTTAGAGTACATACTCCCAAGGGCTCTACATTTGCAAAATCTTGAAAAAATTGACAGCATGGTGTTCGAGTCAGGGTGCAGAGATAAAGCCCCTACACCTGCCGTGCTCAAAAATATATCATGGAACAGCAGGAAAAAAGCTCGGCGGCATCCTAATGAAATTCTGAGTCTTCAGAAGATGGTGGAGGAAAGAATCGAATCTGAAAAAATTCTCCAGAAGGTGCTCCTGCATCCTCGAGGAGTGATGCTGTGGTCACACAGCTCAATACGACTGTTCCACCAGCGATGTAAAACAGATGTTGTGTACATTGATGCCACAGGAAGCATCATACAAAAAGCCAAAAGAAAATCAGCTCCATTTTACATCTATGAGCTTGTAGTAAGACATCCAATTAAGGGTGCTTCTCCAGTTCCCGTGGCAACGTATGTAACTTGTGACCATACCACCTCTTCTGTGGCTTACTTTTTGGAATCATTCCAAAGTGATTACTTTCGTTTATTTGGAAAAACATCACAGAGGAGACCAGTAATGGTCATGTGCGATGGGTCCCTCGTTCTACTTCAGGCTGTTGCCTATAGTTTCTGCAAAGTACCTCTCGGCCAGTTGCTGCATATCTACTATGAATTAGTAACTGGAAAATTGAGGGATGAGGAATTTAAGATTCCAATTCTGCATCGTTGCTTGAGCCATGTAATGAAGAATGCCAAAGCCTTCTGTAAGAAGCAGTAAGTGTGCATTAATACACCTGCTAATTTCATTTATTTTCTTAAGCAGTAGATCACTCTGCCTCTCCCTCATGTACAATTTCTCATTATACATTAACAAAACTCAATAACTGTAACCAAGTAAAAAACTTGAATTCCGCAATCCAATGAAGAATACAGTCCATATCAACCCCACCCGCTCTTTCATTTTCTATCTATTTTATTTGTATTGTTTTTAATAGTATGATAAATATTCATTTGCCAATCACTGTTAATGTTATGTCATACAATTCCTGCTGAACATGCAGCATAAACCAGCATAAAAAATCTATTTCGGTCAATTACTGTATTTAAGAGTGTTTTAACAGTAAGTTCCCAAGCAATGTTGAATTGGTGCTGAGGACTAGATTGCAACACACCCTTTTCTATTGACTAATAATCCTGGATTTTTCCTCAAGGGTTGCAAAGTTTTGATTTCGTTTTGTAATTATGGACATATTTAACATCTTATATTTGCTTAACATTTCTGTTTTTGCAGTTGTCCCCAAAACTACCGTCTGTCCATGCATGTTTTTGGCTTGTTGACATCTGCAGCTACAATGGTGGAGATGGAAGACATCGTAACAAGCATGACAGTTGTCTTTTCAAGCCCCCAGAGTGGTGAAAATGTGGAAAAGCATTTCCGCAACCTCCAGAACAAGATGGTAAACATGGGCATTTCTGGAGAAATTACAGACTTTACAGATGAGAATGTAGAGGTGGGTAATTTTTTATATTTTAGTTTATTTATGATTGAATGAGCATATCAACTTTTAAAATGGGATTATTGTTATCAATTTTCAGCTCGACATGGGATCAACACCGTTTCAGAGGCACTTTGAACTCCTCATTGCAGAGGCACCTGTACATGATGAGGGAGAGCAAAATGAGTATCATTCTGCCACATTCATGCCCAGTCTGGTAAAGTACTTCTTGCCTCATGCCCCTCTCTGGTCAGCACTAATGCTGGGTGAGTGTACTATGATTAATATTTTAATAACATGAAACACACACGATACGTAGATATGTGACACTTAGATATGAATGACAGGTAGCTTACTCCAGATCCAATGGGTAGGGCATGATGTCTAACTATCAAACTATTTGGCTACATTTACACTGCAAGTCTTAATGCACAGATCCGTTCTTTATACTAAAGTACACAGCAACATACACAGGACAAATCCAAACATTATCCTGAATGTTTGTGAAAGCAACATGAATGTACTGAAATGCATCTGTACATAAATACAACGTGTGATCACTGCGTTGAGAGGTCTCATATGATTTGTTTGCGCACTAATATAATGGCAGTACAAACACAACTAAGAATAAAGTGTAAAAAATTCATTGAATACTTTTATGGGCTGAATGCTAGTATTTAAATCAATGTAATATTTTTCAGGGGATTTGGGCCGCCATGGAAGAGGTCCTGCCTACAAAAATCTCTCAAAGAAATTTGAGCGATGTAGTCAGCTGAACACACAGGTGTGTTTTTATTGTTGTACAATGCATCTGTTCTTTCATACCTCTTTGACAGCAGCAATTGTGTTTTGTACATTTTGTTGTTTCAGAATTACACCAATGACAACAAAACACAAGGCATTATGGAAAAGAGCCAGTGGGACCTGAAACGTGTGCGCTTTCACAGACGTCGCCTCACACGGCTGGATGATTTTGTCCATATTTATCAAATATCCCACAATGCCCTGCAGAAGGAGTTTTCAGACTCTACTCGCAAGAAAAAAGTTAGTTTTATAATTTATTTTCAAAATATTTCATTTATGGCTATTAACTAATCCTGTTTTCAACCATGTTTCTAAACATATATTTTTTTTAAATGTAGACACACAGAGTAGATGTTGAGCGCTGGAAACAACGAAGGCGGTCCAAAAAAGGCATTTATGTATCGCCACTACTAAAGGTCTTCCCCTTCAAGAAAAACAAAAAGGTAGCATGATGATAATGTATTATATAACTTAGTAAGAAACAGTCAAAACCACACATCAACAATTCCTATGAAATAAATAATGTACTTTTTGTTATTGTTAATGTAGCCCAAGGTGCCGACCAAAAAAAATGAACCACATGCAGCAAACCAAGAAGACAATGTTTGCAGGGAAAACGTACAGGCTGTAAGTACAGTACACTATCCAAGCATTTTACCTTGAAATTTGATTCATGCTTTAAATCTGTTTATCCAAATGATTAATTCCAATACTACCAGTTACCATTTGTTCGTTGTACAAATTTACTACATTAAGTGGAAAGAAATGAGCACCTTTTATGTGTTCTGAATGAGTAGTTGCATTAATTTGTACTCAAAAACAAAAGTTCTTATTGTATGTATTTATTGTATTGAAACATGTACATGTATACTTTCTATATTAACTATACACAAAGAGACAAAGGCAGACACACTTTAAATAAAATCATTACATTATTAAAATAAATGTTGTATGACTTCTTTAGACTGCAGTGGAAGGATGTGACAGCCTTGATGGAAGAAAATGTACATACAGACACCCAGTTTTTATTTTTATGAAAATAAAAGTGAAAAGGTATGAATTCATAAATTACATTATTTTACATTACTTAAAATTATTGAACTGGACATGCATATATAACTGCATACACCAATTAATTACTTATTCCGACCTTAAATTACGTTACACAGCCTATAAGCAAGATTGTTCAAAATGTGTAGAGTGAGATAAAATTCAAACGCAAATAAATTTTAACACATTAGTGCTATTATTTAAATACAGGCCATGGTGGTGACCCCGAAAGATGAACTACTGACAAAAACCCCAGAGAAAAGTCTGAAAGGAGAACATTTGGTCAGTGTTGTATTCCTTTGTAAAACCAAGACTTCCTTAAGCATTACAATTCAGATTACAAGATTTAGGAACTCTAATGCAATGGTTCTAAACTTTATTCCTGGAGGCCCACAGGTCTGCACATTTTGTATGTCTCTTTTATCTGACAGATTCAGTTAAGTTCATGGAGATCTCTTTTAATTAGCTGATGATTTGAATCAGGTGTGTTTAATAAGGGAGACATACAAAATGTGCAGAGCAGTGGGCCTCCAGGAATAAAGTTAAGAACCACTGCTCTAATGTATCCTTTTATCATAGTGCAGTGGTTCTCAATTCGAGTCCTCCTCCTCCCAGAACATTTTAGATGTCTCCATATAAAAAAACACCTGATTCAGTTCATCAGCTTGTTAGTGTGTTAATTAAGGAGACTGATTAGTTAAATCAGGTGTTTCATATAAGGGCGGCTATTTTCATAAACGGACATTTCAACTTCTCCGGTTTCAAAAATAATATCGTGCACACATGTCAGTTTTCTGAAAAGTGTTTATTTACACGTACCCGTGCATACATGCCGCCAAGAGAAGCTCAAGCCCACGTAAGCCAATCACCGGCAGCGCTGGTGGTGACGCGAACTGGTTCTTCATGTTGGAGGGAGGAGTTGTTGCAGTAGGTGATTGATGACGTCAACGTACCGCGAGAGCGAGTTAAGGAATCACATGTAGAGGTCTAATTTCGAATCGCTCTCGTGGTACTTTGACATCATTCGTCTGTCGGTTCTTGCAACGCCGCATTAAGTCAAACACACGTAAAATTTCTGACCTCCGAGCACTCGTCTCTGCTCCTCGACATAATGGAGTAGCTGTATTTGCAAATACAAACACACGAAACGAGTTTGAACGAACATAAATGTGATCATGGTAACGTTCAGAGTAGCAGTCACATGTAAACATAGGTCGCACTTTTGACGTAGGTGCCAGCTCTGGCGCATACTCGGTGACGTTGCCTGCTTAAAGATCCGTTTGTCTCAGTTTACATGCAACTGTGCAACCGAAGATTTTCAAGATCTCCACTCTGGCCGGAGTTTTAAGAAACAATCGGTTTCAGAGGCAAGTTCTTCGTTTGCGTGTAAACGGGGGGCACACACGAAGGCAAATCTCTAAGTTTTTAAAAATAACCATGTACGTGTAAACAGAGCCTAAGTGATATAAGGAGACATCTAAGGCCCTGTTTACACGTACAAAGACGGATGATGTCAAAATACCGCAAGAGCGATTCGAAATTAGACCTCTACGTGTGATTCCTCAACTCGCTCTCGTGGTACTTTGACGTCATGGATCACCTACTGCAACAACTCCTCCCTCCAACATGAAGAACCAGTTCGCGTCACCACCTGCGCTGCCGGTGATTGGCTTAAGTGGGCTTGAGCTTCTCTTGACGGCATGTATGCACGGGTACGTGCAAATAAACACTTTTCTGAAAACTGACATGTGTGCACCATATTATTTTTTAAAAACCGGAGAGGTTGAAATGTCCGTTTATGAAAATAGCCGCCCACGTGTAAACATAGCCTAAAACATTCTGGGAGGGGGGCAGAGGACTGCAATTGTGAAACACTGTTGTAGTGTGGTAGTGATGAGTAATAGTAATAGTAATAGTAATAGTAATCGTAATCAGATTTTACAAAGATGAAATGAAAGTAGACTTTAAAAACTGTATTCCGAGGTGAAGACCTTAATATCTGTATGTTTGTGTGTATCATATGCTTTGTTTAGACTGCAGTGGAAGCATGTACATCACAGATGGAAACAACAGTAGATGTGATCCAATGTGCTGACACTAAAGGAAAAAAGGTATTCATTTGTTTTATATTAATGAAAACTAACACTTTTCAAATGCAGTAATTCAAATCTGTTAAATCATGTGTTTTTGATGTCATTATGTTTTTAATTATTGTATTTTCTGTCACAATGTTTAGTCTCTAGGTATATCAAATAAAAAACCCAAAGTTTTCTTTATTCGTGTTATAAGTACATTATACTTCATTATGTAATTTAAACATTACAAAATGTGTTAATGTTAGGTAATTTTAAATAATTGATCGAAGGTAAAACATAAACTATGACAGCAAGTATGGTGCAGTGTTACGCTGCCTTATGTAATTCTATTAGCAAAAATCTTGTGAATCTTGAAAATGTCTTTGATTACTATTCTATTTGTGAACTTAAAACAAGGTGTCTTATATTGATTTATTCCTTCTAAATTGATATTTACAAAACCATTCATCTGCCTCAGGTTCTTAGGAACCTTGGTCCATGCTGGCATGGGAAGAACCCCTCCGAAATGCTTCCTTCATTGAGACTTTATAGAACACAGCAAGTCCCCAAAGGCAGCACCCTAACCTCAATTCTGCACCCACAACATTGGCTCAGCAGTGATGAAATGGATTTTGCTTCTTACCTGCTTGCAAAAGAGTACAGTGGCATTGACGGATTTCAGTCAACCCTTTTATTTAGTGTTTTGGATAAAGGAGGGATTGTGGGTACACCAACCAGGCAATTTGTTCAGTTTTTACATGCAGGGGGAAATCACTGGGTGACGGCAAGCAACCTCTTTGCTGACAAAAACGAGGTTTGCCTTTATGACAGCCTCTCAACAGTGATGGACAATAACGCTGAACAGGCCTTATCGTGGCTGTTAAGGCCAAAGGAAGACCAATTTGTGGTAAAATTTCCTGCTGTTCAGCAGCAAACCAATAGCAGCAACTGTGGCTTGCTTGCTATTGGATTTGCATATGCACTGTGCCGCAACATTCGACCGGAGAACTGTCAGTTCCGTGAGGGTCGAATGAGGGCAGAACTCATTAAGAGTTTCAGAACAGGAAGGATCGAGTTCAAAATGGAGGCAAAATTGCAGGAGGCAAAATTGCAGAAACAAAACACTGTCAGTGTCCATTGTGTGTGCAGGACGGCACACAACAAAGAAATAATGGTGCAGTGTTCATTGTGCCATGGGTGGTTTCATCCCACCTGTTTAAACATACCCTCAACTGCCATTTTTGGTGACGATGACTGGCACTGCCATAATTGTAAAGTAGAATAACTACTGAACAACCAAGAAATATTTGGACTGAAAAAATCTTTTATGATAAACATGCAATGTAAAAAGTTAATTTGTTTATGGTTTTGTCATGTTAATATTTCCTGTACGACAACTGGATTACCTCCATGTGTTTTTCTTATTTTATTTTAGCCCATTTTTGTTTAATTCGGTCTGTTTGCTTCTGTTTTCATTGACAAGTTTTCTTTTTACTTTTGTACTGTAATTTAGATTTTAAAAAATCATCTAAGTACTTTGTGTTCCATTTTTACAGTAAAGTTTGTTAATGCAATAATGAATGTGTAAAGTAGACAGAACTACATATTTTATCATTGTGCACATTTTGTAGAACCCCAAAATTCAAGATTAAAAAGCTTTTATATGATTTATTGTATGACTTATATTTATTAGAAAAATAATGTGCTACATAAAGGCATGTAAGGTTGACTAATGTGACATCTCCAAAATGGTTAGATATGAGGTATGCATACTGTATGGGACGTCAACTTCAAAAACAGATCATAATTTTTTTCTAATCTTTTGAAATGAAGTGTTTAAAGGCCTCTAAAGTGGAGTGATGGTATATATGTCCAAAATGGCACAGTGAAATGGTTAAATATTAGGTATGCATACTGTATGGGACGTCCCCTTCAAAAACAGATCATAATTTTTTTCTACTCTTTTGAAATGAAGTCTTTATAGGCCTCTAAAGTGGAGTGATGGTATATATGTCCACAATGGCGCAGTGAAATGGTTAAATATGAGGTATGCATACTGTATGGGACGTCCCCTTCAAAAACAGATCATAATTTTTTTCTACTCTTTTGAAATGAAGTCTTTATAGGCCTCTAAAGTGGAGTGATGGTATATATGTCCAAAAAGGCGCAGTGAAATGGTTAAATATTAGGTATGCATACTGTATGGGACGTCCCCTTCAAAAACAGATCATAATTTTTTTCTACTCTTTTAAAATGAAGTCTTTATAGGCCTCTAAAGTGGAGTGATGCTATATATGTCCAAAATGGCGCAGTGAAATGGTTAAATATTAGGTATGCATACAGTATGGGACCTCCCCTTCAAAAACAGATCATAATTTTTTTCTACTCTTTTGAAATGAAGTCTTTAAAGGCCACTAAAGTGGAGTGATGGTATATATGTCCAAAATGGCGCAGTGAAATGGGTTAATATGAGGTATGCATACAGTATGGGACGTCCACTTCAAAAACAGATCATAATTTTTTTCTACTCTTTTGAAATGAAGTCTTTATAGGCCTCTAAAGTGGAGTGATGCTATATATGTCCAAAATGGCGCAGTGAAATGGTTAAATATTAGGTATGCATACAGTATGGGACGTCCCCTTCAAAAACAGATCATCATTTCAAAAGAGTAGAAAAAAATTAAGTCTTTATAGGCCTATAAAGTGGAGTGATGGTATATGTGTCCAAAATGGTGCAGTGAAATTGTTAAATATGAGGTATGCATACTGTATGGGACATCCCCTTCAAAAACAGATCATAATTTTTTTTCTACTCTTTTGAAATGAAGTCTTTATAGGCCTCTAAAGTGGAGTGATGCTATATATGTCCAAAATGGCGCAGTGAAATGGTTAAATATTAGGTATGCATACTGTATGGGACGTCCCCTTCAAAAACAGATCATAATTTTTTTCTACTCTTTTGAAATGAAGTCTTTATAGGCCTCTAAAGTGGAGTGATGCTATATATGTCCACAATGGCCCAGTGAAATGGTTAAATATGAGGTATGCATACAGTATGAGACGTCCTCTATAAAAACAGATCATAATTTTTTTCTACTCTTTTGAAATGAAGTCTTTATAGGCCTCTAAACTGGAGTGATGGTATATATGTCCAAAATGGCGCAGCGAAATGGGTCAACATGAGGCATGCATACAGCACGGAACGTCCTCCACAAAAACAGATCATAATTTTTTTCTACTCTTTTGAAATGAAGTCTTTATAGGCCTCTAAAGTGGAGTGATGCTATATATGTCCAAAATGGCGCAGTGAAATGGTTAAATATTAGGTATGCATACAGTATGGGACCTCCCCTTCAAAAACAGATCATAATTTTTTTCTACTCTTTTGAAATGAAGTCTTTATAGGCCTCTAAAGTGGAGTGATGGTATATATGTCCAAAATGGCGCAGTGAAATGGGTTAATATGAGGTATGCATACAGTATGGGACGTCCACTTCAAAAACAGATCATAATTTTTTTCTACTCTTTTGAAATGAAGTCTTTATAGGCCTCTAAAGTGGAGTGATGCTATATATGTCCAAAATGGCGCAGTGAAATGGTTAAATATTAGGTATGCATACAGTATGGGACGTCCCCTTCAAAAACAGATCATCATTTCAAAAGAGTAGAAAAAAATTAAGTCTTTATAGGCCTATAAAGTGGAGTGATGGTATATATGTCCAAAATGGCGCAGTGAAATGGTTAAATATTAGGTATGCATACTGTATGGGACGTCCCCTTCAAAAACAGATCATAATTTTTTTCTACTCTTTTGAAATGAAGTCTTTAGAGGCCCTTAAAGTGGAGTGATGGTATATGTGTCCACAATGGCGCAGTGAAATGGTTAAATATGAGGTATGCATACTGTATGGGACGTCCCCTTCAAAAACAGATCATACATTTTTTCTACTCTTTTGAAATGAAGTCTTTATAGGCCTCTAAAGTGGAGTGATGGCACACACGTCCAAAATGGCGCAGTGAAATGGTTAAATATTAGGTATGCATACTGTATGGGACGTCCCCTTCAAAAACAGATCATAATTTTTTTCTACTCTTTTGAAATGAAGTCTTTATAGGCCTCTAAAGTGGAGTGATGGTATATATGTCCAAAAAGGCGCAGTGAAATGGTTAAATATTAGGTATGCATACTGTATGGGACGTCCCCTTCAAAAACAGATCATAATTTTTTTTCTACTCTTTTGAAATGAAGTCTTTATAGGCCTCTAAAGTGGAGTGATGCTATATATGTCCAAAATGGCGCAGTGAAATGGTTAAATATGAGGTATGCATACAGTATGGGACGTCGCCTATAAAAACAGATCATAATTTTTTTCTACTCTTTTGAAATGAAGTCTTTATAGGCCTCTAAAGTGGAGTGATGGTATATATGTCCAAAATGGTGCAGCCAAATGGTTAAATATGAGGTATGCATACAGTATGGGACGTCCCCTATAAAAACAGATCATAATTTTTTTCTACTCTTTTGAAATGAAGTCTTTATAGGCCTCTAAAGTGGAGTGATGGTATATATTTCCAAAATGGTGCAGTGAAATGGTTAAACATACTGTATGCTTACAGTATGGGACGTCCCCTATAAAAACAGATCATAATTTTTTTCTACTCTTTTGAAATGAAGTCTTTAGGGGCCTCTAAAGTGGAGTGATGGTATATATTTCCAAAATGGTGCAGTCAAATGGTTAAATATGAGGTATGCATACAGTATGGGACGTCCCCTTCAAAAACAGATCATGGTTTTTTTCTACTCTTTTGAAGTGAGGTCTTTGGGGGCCTCTAAAGTGGAGTGATGGTATATATTTCCAAAGTGGTGCAGTCGGGTGGTTGGATGTGAGGTGTGCGTGCAGTATGGGACGTCCCCTATAGAAGCAGATCGTAATTTTTTTCTACTCTTTTGAAATGGAGTCTTTGGGGGCCTCTGGAGTGGAGTGATGGTATATATTTCCAAAATGGTGCAGTCAAATGGTTAAATATGAGGTATGCATACAGTATGGGACGTCCCCTTCAAAAACAGATCATAATTTTTTTCTACTCTTTTGAAATGAAGTCTTTATAGGCCTCTAAAGTGGAGTGATGGTATATATGTCCACAATGGCGCAGTGAAATGGCTAAATATTAGGTATGCATACTGTATGGGACGTCCCCTTCAAAAACAGATCATAATTTTTTTCTACTCTTTTGAAATGAAGTCTTTATAGGCTTCTAATGGTATATATTTCCAAAATGGCGCAGTGAAATTGTTAAATATGAGGTATGCATACAGTATGGGACGTCCCCTTCAAAAACAGATCATAATTTTTTTCTACTCTTTTGAAATGAAGTCTTTATAGGCCTCTAAAGTGGAGTGATGGTATATATGTCCAAAAAGGCGCAGTGAAATGGTTAAATATTAGGTATGCATACTGTATGGGACGTCCCCTTCAAAAACAGATCATAATTTTTTTCTACTCTTTTGAAATGAAGTCTTTATAGGCCTCTAAAGTGGAGTGATGGTATATATGTCCAAAATGGCGCAGTGAAATGGTTAAATATGAGGTATGCATACAGTATGGGACGTCGCCTATAAAAACAGATCATAATTTTTTTCTACTCTTTTGAAATGAAGTCTTTAGAGGCCTCTAAAGTGAAGTAATGGTATATATTTCCAAAATGGTGCAGTCAAATGGTTAAATATGAGGTATGCATACAGTATGGGACGTCCCCTTCAAAAACAGATCATAATTTTTTCTACTCTTTTGAAATGAAGTCTTTATAGGCCTCTAAAGTGGAGTGATGGTATATATTTCCAAAATGGAGCAGTGAAATTGTTAAACATACTGTATGCTTACAGTATGGGACGTCCCCTATAAAAACAGATCATAATTTTTTTCTACTCTTTTGAAATGAAGTCTTTAGGGGCCTCTAAAGTGGAGTGATGGTATATATTTCCAAAATGGTGCAGTCAAATGGTTAAATATGAGGTATGCATACATTATGGGACGTCCCCTTCAAAAACAGATCATAATTTTTTTCTACTCTTTTGAAATGAAGTCTTTAGGGGCCTCTAAAGTGGAGTGATGGTATATATTTCCAAAATGGTGCAGTCAAATGGTTAAATTTGAGGTATGCATACAGTATGGGACGTCCCCTATAAAAACAGATCATAATTTTTTTCTACTCTTTTGAAATGAAGTCTTTAGGGGCCTCTAAAGTGGAGTGATGGTATATATTTCCAAAATGGTGCAGTCAAGTGGTTGAATGTGAGGTGTGCATACAGTATGGGACGTCCCCTTCAAAAACAGATCATAATTTTTTTCTACTCTTTTGAAATGAAGTCTTTATAGGCCTCTAAAGTGGAGTGATGCTATATATGTCCAAAATGGCGCAGTGAAATGGCTAAATATTAGGTATGCATACTGTATGGGACGTCCCCTTCAAAAACAGATCATAATTTTTTTCTACTCTTTTGAAATGAAGTCTTTATAGGCCTCTAAAGTGGAGTGATGGTATATATGTCCACAATGGCGCAGTGAAATGGCTAAATATTAGGTATGCATACTGTATGGGACGTCCCCTTCAAAAACAGATCATAATTTTTTTCTACTCTTTTAAAATGAAGTCTTTATAGGCTTCTAATGGTATATATGTCCAAAATGGCGCAGTGAAATTGTTAAATATGAGGTATGCATACTGTATGGGATGTCCCCTATAAAAACAGATCATAATTTTTTTCTACTCTTTTGAAATGAAGTCTTTAGGGGCCTCTAAAGTGGAGTGATGGTATATATTTCCAAAATGGTGCAGTGAAATGGTTAAACATACTGTATGCTTACAGTATGGGACGTCCCCTTCAAAAACAGATCATAATTTTTTTCTACTCTTTTGAAATGAAGTCTTTATAGGCCTCTAAAGTGGAGTGATGGTATATATGTCCAAAATGGTGCAGTCAAATGGTTAAATATGAGGTATGCATACAGTATGGGACGTCCCCGTCAAAAACAGATCATAATTTTTTTCTACTCTTTTGAAATGAAGTGTTTATAGGCCTCTAAAGTGGAGTGATGGTATATATGTCCAAAATGGTGCAGTCAAATGGTTAAATATGAGGTAATCATACAGTATGGGACGTCCCCTATAAAAACAGATCATCATTTTTTTCTGCTCTTTTGAAGTGGAGTCTTTGGGGGCCTCTGAGGTGGAGTGATGGTGTGTATTTCCGAAATGGTGCAGTCAAGTGGTTAAATGTGAGGTGTGCATACAGTATGGGATGTCCCCTGTAAAAGCGGATCATGGTTTTTTTCTGCTCTTTTGAAATGAAGTGTTTGTGGGCCTCTAAAGTGGAGTGATGGTGTGTATGTACAAAATGCTGCGGTCAAATGTTTAAATAGGAGGTATGCATACAGTATGGGACGTCCCCTATAAAAACAGATCATAATTTTTTTCTGCTCTTTTGAAGTGAAGTGTTTATGGGCCTCTGGGGTGGAGTGATGGTATATATGTCCAAAATGGTGCAGTCAAATTGTTAAATATGAGGTATGCATACAGTATGGGACGTCCCCTTCAAAAACAGATCATAATTTTTTTCTACTCTTTTGAAATGAGGTTTTTGTAGGCCTCTGGAGTGGAGTGATGGTATATGTGTCCGGAATGGCGCAGTGGAATGGTTGAATGTGAGGTGTGCATGCAGTATGGGGCGTCCCCTTCAAAAACAGATCATAATTTTTTTCTACTCTTTTGAGATGGGGTCTTTATGGGCCTCTGGAGTGGAGTGATGGTATATATGTCCAAAATGGTGCAGTCAAATGGTTAAATATGAGGTATGCATACAGTATGGGACGTCCCCTATAAAAACAGATCATAATTTTTTTCTACTCTTTTGAAATTAAGTGTTTATAGGCCTCTAAAGTGGAGTGATGGTATATATGTCCAAAATGGTGCAGTGAAATGGTTAAATATGAGGTATGCATACAGTATGGGACGTCGCCTATAAAAACAGATCATGGTTTTTTTCTGCTCTTTTGAAATGAAGTGTTTGTGGGCCTCTGGAGTGGAGTGATGGTGTGTATGTCCGGGATGGTGCAGTCAAATGGTTAGATATGAGGTGATCATACAGTGTGGGACGTCCCCTATAAAAACAGATCATAATTTTTTTCTACTCTTTTGAAATTAAGTGTTTATAGGCCTCTAAAGTGGAGTGATGGTGTGTGTGTCCAAAATGGTGCAGTCAAGTGGTTGAATGTGAGGTGTGCATGCAGTGTGGGATGTCCCCTATAAAAACAGATCATAATTTTTTTCTACTCTTTTGAAATGAAGTCTTTATAGGCCTCTAAAGTGGAGTGATGGTATATATTTCCAAAATGGTGCAGTCAAATGGTTAAATTTGAGGTATGCATACAGTATGGGACGTCCCCTATAAAAACAGATCATAATTTTTTTCTACTCTTTTGAAATGAAGTCTTTAGGGGCCTCTAAAGTGGAGTGATGGTATATATTTCCAAAATGGTGCAGTCAAATGGTTAAATTTGAGGTATGCATACAGTATGGGACGTCCCCTATAAAAACAGATCATAATTTTTTTCTACTCTTTTGAAATGAAGTCTTTAGGGGCCTCTAAAGTGGAGTGATGGTATATATTTCCAAAATGGAGCAGTGAAATTGTTAAACATACTGTATGCTTACAGTATGGGACGTCCCCTATAAAAACAGATCATAATTTTTTTCTACTCTTTTGAAATGAAGTCTTTAGGGGCCTCTAAAGTGGAGTGATGGTATATATTTCCAAAATGGTGCAGTCAAATGGTTAAATATGAGGTATGCATACATTATGGGACGTCCCCTTCAAAAACAGATCATAATTTTTTTCTACTCTTTTGAAATGAAGTCTTTAGGGGCCTCTAAAGTGGAGTGATGGTATATATTTCCAAAATGGAGCAGTGAAATTGTTAAACATACTGTATGCTTACAGTATGGGACGTCCCCTATAAAAACAGATCATAATTTTTTTCTACTCTTTTGAAATGAAGTCTTTAGAGGCCTCTAAAGTGAAGTAATGGTATATATTTCCAAAATGGTGCAGTCAAATGGTTAAATATGAGGATTGCATACATTATGGGACGTCCCCTTCAAAAACAGATCATAATTTTTTTCTACTCTTTTGAAATGAAGTCTTTAGGGGCCTCTAAAGTGGAGTGATGGTATATATTTCCAAAATGGTGCAGTCAAATGGTTAAATTTGAGGTATGCATACAGTATGGGACGTCCCCTTCAAAAACAGATCATAATGTTTTTCTACTCTTTTGAAATGAAGTCTTTAGAGGCCTCTAAAGTGAAGTAATGGTATATATTTCCAAAATGGTGCAGTCAAATGGTTAAATATGAGGATTGCATACAGTATGGGACGTCCCCTTCAAAAACAGATCATAATTTTTTTCTACTCTTTTGAAATGAAGTCTTTATAGGCCTCTAAAGTGGAGTGATGGTATATATTTCCAAAATGGTGCAGTCAAATGGTTAAATATGAGGTATGCATACATTATGGGACGTCCCCTTCAAAAACAGATCATAATTTTTTTCTACTCTTTTGAAATGAAGTCTTTAGGGGCCTCTAAAGTGGAGTGATGGTATATATTTCCAAAATGGTGCAGTCAAATGGTTAAATTTGAGGTATGCATACAGTATGGGACGTCCCCTTCAAAAACAGATCATAATGTTTTTCTACTCTTTTGAAATGAAGTCTTTAGAGGCCTCTAAAGTGAAGTAATGGTATATATTTCCAAAATGGTGCAGTCAAATGGTTAAATTTGAGGTATGCATACAGTATGGGACGTCCCCTTCAAAAACAGATCATAATTTTTTTCTACTCTTTTGAAATGAAGTCTTTAGGGGCCTCTAAAGTGGAGTGATGGTATATATGTCCAAAATGGTGCAGTGAAATGGTTAAATATGAGGTATGCATACAGTATGGGATGTCCCCTATAAAAACAGATCATAATTTTTTTCTACTCTTTTGAAATTAAGTCTTTAGGGGCCTCTAAAGTGGAGTGATGGTATATATGTCCAAAATGGTGCAGTCAAATGGTTAAATATGAGGTATGCATACAGTATGGGATGTCCCCTATAAAAACAGATCATATTTTTTTTCTACTCTTTTGAAAT
Source organism: Misgurnus anguillicaudatus (assembly GCF_027580225.2). Classification (NCBI taxonomy): domain Eukaryota; kingdom Metazoa; phylum Chordata; class Actinopteri; order Cypriniformes; family Cobitidae; genus Misgurnus; species Misgurnus anguillicaudatus. The sequence continues at coordinate 14,781,558 of NC_073354.2, forward strand.
GAAGTGTTTATAGGCCTCTAAAGTGGAGTGATGGTATATATGTCCAAAATGGTGAGAGAGAGAGAGAGAGAGAGGATTAACCAACTTTTATTCCTCTTCATTTATGTATCATACATAATCACAATAAAAAATAATAATAAAATAATTAGATATTCAATATCAACTGACCCTCTAATAACACACATAAAATATCTTTAAAACACCATATATCATAAAACAGCATTTCATTATTCACAAGTTTATAGTAAGCAAATTCAATTTTGATTTTTGAGAGAGAGAGAGAGGGAGAGAGAGAGAGAGAGAGAGAGAGACAGAGACAGAGAAAGAGAGAAAAAAAGAGAAATAAAGAAAGAATGAATGAATGAAAGAGAGAAAAGAGAGAGAGAGAGAGAGAGAGAGAGAGAGAGAAAGGGAGAGAGAGAGAGAGAGAGAGAGAGAGAGAGAAAGCGAGCGAGCGAGAGGAAACCAACCGCTCTGAAAGCGCGTTCTCTCTGCTGTTCTTGAAATTACCGTATGTTTAGTAATAGGCGCACACGCTTAATTTGAAGCGCGGCTGGCTTGACCGTGTATTTTCAAACAACGGCTGGCTTGACCGCGGTATTTAATCTTATATGTTAACCTTTAGATGATTACATAAAGTTTTATTAAACATATTTTTCATATAAATATTAATGTAAATGAAGTCTTATTTATACATTATACATTTTTAGATTTAGGCAGTGTATTCCTCATATTATTATTATTACACATAAAATGCTGAGTTATATGCTGTTGGGTTAAATGAACTTTTAAAATGTTATTAATTAATTAATATTATTATTATTTTGCTGAGAGTAATTAGAAGTTCACTGAATTTCTCCCGTCTTGTAACATTTAATGCATTTACATCTCTTTACCAGCAGAGAGCAGCATATCCTTAATCACAGCTGTAAGCCAGTGAGTTTAATAATACTTAGCAGATTTGTTTATCTTTAACATTTTTCAGATTTTTTCTTTCCTTGTTTGGAGGACAGAGAAGAGACAGCTCCTCTCTTTGCTATAAAATAAACAAATACTCTACTGTAGAAAGGCCAGAGGTTTCATTTTCTCAAGTTATTGTTCTGCCACCTTGGCAAGCTTATCTCAATTTTATTATGTCCCCTTTGTTTATCCTCCAAGAGCTGTCATTCTCTATGTGTGTGTGTGCACTGTAAAAAATACTTTACTGCCTTAACATTTTTTGTTGAATCAACTCAGATTTACAAGTCATGTCAACAGAGATGAGTTGTCACAACTTATAAAAGTTGCGAAAAGTCAACTTACTTTTGTAAGTTATAACAACTCACCTGTAGTTGTAACAACTCATCTCTAGTCAAGATAAATACTAGTAAGTTGAAATGACTTGTAAATCCCAGTTGATTCGGCAGGGAATTTTGAGGCAGCAAAGTATTTTTTACTCTGTGTGTGTGTGTGTGTGTGTGTGTGTGTGTGTGTGTGTGTGTGTGTGTGTGTGTGTGAGTGCGTGCGTGCGTGTGTGTACAAATGTAAAGGTATAAAATGGAAGGGAGAGAGAAAGAGATTGTAAATGTTTATATTTTTATTTATAATTAAGAATGGGGGTAACCCTGAGGGTTTCGACTGCAACAGTGGCAGCCTCCCATTCTTCAATCCCTCCCTCAGCTATTTATTAAAATTTAAATCTTAATTGCTCCATTTAAATTAATTGGAGAAAGAAAAAAAAAATCTCAGCAGTTAGTCTGTTGAAATATTTATTTTCCCACGAGACGACAGAGGAGATTCTCTATCACAATGCATACATAAAGCTGCCCAAACCTCTCACTATACCAGCATCAAAGGCTTACGTTTAAATAAGTGTGCATTGATCCTTCCTTCAACTTTGCAGCCTCAAAAGTTAATATAGACATGCGGAGAAATAGACAGTCAAGCAGATGCATACATAAAAAACACTCACACAAACTGTATGTGTGTAAGGCACGATGAGGGAAGCTTGATGCAGTGACAGGTGAAGCAGGGCCATGGGCTAAACACAATAAACAATCTGAATATGAATATTCATGCACGCTCACATTGTGGTTTTGTGTAATATTAAGCAGCCCAATGAATATTCCTGGAGACAAATTCAAATGATGTACTGTATAAAGGTTGTCTACATATTCAACTATGCCATTTTTCTGATCTTTCTGGGTGACGTGTTTACACTGTCAAAAAGAAATGGTCATTTTATGTACCCCAGCTGTCACTGAGGCAGAGATACATAAGGTATTCTCAAAGGTACATATTTGTACCAAATGCATGAATATACTTTATATGCCCAATGACAGCTGGGGTACATATTTTGACTATTTACACCAGCGTTATGGAATCTGAGGACTTAAATGAAACTATTTTGAAAAGATCTCTCCCACCGAAAACCTATAGAGTGACAAAATATAAATAAATGTAGGTGGAGAAAAAACACTATCAAGGCTAACTTCAATTTCCGTCTTAAATTTTTCTTTAATGTTGCCTTGAAACGGAAGTAGTGTCTTGTTTTTTCCATGGTGACGTAAATTAGAGTGAAACTGCTTCTGAAATGAAAAAGGTATACAGGGCTGGACTTGAAGTCCATTGAGAATTGATTGGATCATTTGAAGTTAGGTCATGTTGGTATTTGCTAATCGCTGCAATCTTTTCCTGGACCCCGGCCACACCATATGACCGGAAGAAAGAGAGATGTTTCTAGGAGGGATTTTGATTAAGGATAATGAGGGCACATGAATTTTTAAAAAACAATTAAGTTAACAGATAAGTCACTTGTAAAAAAAATACCACAATATTCCAAAACAAATTACAGTTTTCAGGGTTCCCGTGGGTCCTTAAAAATCTGAAAGTTTGTGAATCTGGGGGAAATAATTCAAGGCCCTGGGAAGTTTTTGAAACTATACATACATAGATACATGTCATTGAAAGTGCTTGAATCTATTTTATGCAAGAAGTTTTTTGGGGAAAAAATCCATAATTCCCTGCAGTGTAGTATAGAAAAATATTATAAAATGTCTAGCCTTTTAAGCACATGTGCTAAACTGTTTGGTTTAAATGCTTATATCTTCTATATGCGAATGTTGATTCATACCAAAATGCTTTTTTGCATAGTTGTGTTTGACACATGAAAACGTCTGGGGTTACATATGTAACTGTTGTTCCCTGAGAAGGGAACGAGACACTGCGCTCCCTTGCCATACGTCCTGCATCCGTGTTGTGCCGTCTTTGGCAATATTTCAGATAGCGATTTACTTCCTGGACCCTGCGTCACTTTGTCTTTGTCGTTAAGCCTCACCATTGGTTGAATTTAATACACACATTCAGGCGCACTTACCCCTGGAGGGTACCCAAAGTGTCACCGTAGTGACGCAGCGCGAGTTCCCTCGAAAGAGAACTTTAACAATGTATCTTAATAGGTAACACGATGTAACCTTGCTCTCACTTGAAATGTGTCCCCACATTTAGTCCTTGAATTTGAGGGTATTGGACCTGGAAAGTCCTTGAAAGGTCCTTGAATTTGAAGTTAACTAAAATGTGGGAACCAGGCGTTTTTCATTTCAATTTCATTGCGACTTTAAATGGTTATTGCACAGGTCAACTAAAGGCTATTGATAATTTTTTCTAATCTTTTTTTTTTACTGGTATTGCTCATTAGCCTAACTATAGGCATTTTACGGTTGCCAGGGTACAGGTGGTTTATATTACTTCAATACCTTCAACAGACTTTCTCCTAATCACTGACTTAGATCACCCCATCCCCTCATTCACAAGCCTATACTCCAAAACACTCCCCACATCATGTCAGCAAATTGGCAGTGTTGGGGGTAATGCATTACAAGTAGCGTGCATTACGCAATATTATTTTTCTGAAGTAAACGAGTAAAGTAACGCATTACTTTTTAAATGTACACATTAATATTTGAGTTACTTTTTTTTAACTAATGCAAGTTACTTTTATAGTTTAATTAATTCGATTAAAAATGTTATTATGTACTGAATCAAGCTAAACGTAGTCACATTATGCATTTTATGCGTACACGCCTGTGTGAGAACAGTTTGAGTCAGAAACTGAGATGGCAGGCCAGAGCTCGACATTTTTGTGATGAAATTTTCAGTCAAAAAACACCTACAAGGTCTGAAAGAGATCAAGCCTCATCCAAGAAAAAGTAATGCAAAAGTAACTAAAAAGTAACTTAAGCATTACTTTCCATGAAAAGAACTTAGTAACGCAATTAGTTACTTTTTTGGGAGTAACTTACTTGCATTACTGTTAAAAGTAACTTTTCCCAAAACTGCAAATTGGAATGCACACAATAAATTCGTAATGATTGACAGGTCAAGAGAGTTTCTGACTGGCCTTGGCATCTAAATCAGCCAGTTGGTTTTCCAGACTAACCATGATCACTCCTAAAAATAAAGGTGCTACACAACGCCATAGAAGAACCATTTTTGGCTGTGAACACAAGCAAACTTAAAAGGGACATATCATGAAAGTCCAAGTAACTTAGTTTTGGTAAACCATTTTCTGCACGCATGTGAACAATAGGTAATTCAAATTTGGCTCCCCTTGTGATGTCAGAAGGGGATAATACCGCCCATTAATCTGCACTATCCAACCACGACACTGCCATTTAGTGCAGATATCAGCTCATTTGCATTTAAAAGGACACATCCAAAAAGGGCAAATTTTTGCTCACACCTACAAAGTGACAATTTTAACATCCTATAATAAATTATCGATATGGTATTTTGAGCTAAAACTTCACATACGTACTCTGGGGACACCAAAGATTTCTTAAAAAAGTCTTGTGAAATGTCCCATTTAAACTGTCGTCTGTCAGAGAGACAATCTATGATCTTGGCATTGCTACTGCCACACACTTCACTAGTTGAACTATAGGAAAACAATTCATCAGGCAGGAAACTTTTATGGCACTTTTAAAACAAAATTGTGCAGTCACAGATGTGTTTATATGCATTTCAAACAGCTTTGAATGCAGTTATCAGTTCATTAATTCCATAATAAAAGTTTAAAACCAAGACACACTCTCACTATCAACTCTTTTAGATCAACCCCAGGGATTTATACATCAATGCAAACACACACACACAGTTTTTCTCACAGGCAAACATACATATACATCAAACAAACACACCGTGCAAAAACACAAAAACAAGTAGCCGTTACTTAGGGAATTTTGAATTTTAAATGGCAAATCAAGCATTTAACACTTTCACCCTCCTAATAATTTATACAATAAACAGGAGCCTAAGTCACTTCCTTAATAATTTAGACATAAGCTAATGTTGATTTATTCAGCAGGGCTAGTGCCAGCAGGAGACCCGCAGGAGCTGAAATGTGTATTAAAGTAGGACAGAGGCAGCCGGCGCCATAATAACATTTGGATAATTTTATTATGGCTCACGGCTCAGTTCATTTCCCCTTCTGCTCGCTGCATGAAATTGTTTGATTCTCACAGTGCCTGAAGTAAACTGTGAAGGTGCCACACAAGCACATAAACATATGCAAACACACTTTTTCGCACAGTTTGCGTACCTACCTCCTCTCTCTCTCTCTTCGATACACACATACGCACGCACAAATGGGTCTGATGGTTCTAACTGACAACCTTAGACACACAGAGAACAGGCAGATAAATGATGTGTCTCATTACCAGAGATGTGGAAGAGTGGCAGCACTTTCAATGAGAATGGACTGAGATTAATACCCTCTATCAGCCTTTATTCTGTCAGGGAGACAGACAGCGAGACTTGCAGAGAGCAAGGCAAGGAAGTAAAGAAAGAAAAGATTCTTGGAATAGGTTGCATTTGTTTAACTAAAGATAAAATGCTGATAGTAAAATCTGTCTGTGCGATGTAGAGATCCACAGGAACACTGCAGTCAGCCATAATGCTCTGGCCTGAGGGTTGTGTGTGTATGTGTATGCTGATTTCAAATGTCCTATTGTCACTATCTTTTCTACCACTTTTCCTAGGTATTAATCATATTGTGATAGCATGCACATCAATGTTATTTTATAAATGGCAAAAATTTTATTTTTTGGGCGGGTACGAGTGAGCATTGACATTCATTCTGTCATCGCCAATGAGCATATTCAACAAGTCAAACCAAAAACAGACACAGGTACACGAGACTAACAAAATGACACAGGTTTCAATCCGCGCAACGGCCCTCTCCCCTCTGTGAGCGCGCTTGTGCGCGCGCACGCATCATCCATTTGCAGGAAGCGCCTGCGGCAGCGTTCCATCAAAACTAATCATAACCATTCAAATCTGCCTCCCCGCTGCAAGATGTAGGAAGGAGGACGACTGTTTAACGCAGAAAAACACCAGAGCCTTTTTTTATAACCTAGAATAAGATAAATCGCACATCGTTCGCGTGATCGGTTAATTCACTAGTTGTCCTGAAGTGAGCGGAGATCTGCAGGGGCGTTTGTTTGAGAGCGCTCTCTCTTTCTCTCTCTCTATCCGGGTCTGACCCAGAGGGGTTGTGAAACCCCTGGAGCGACTGCTAGTGATTTCGGCTTCAGCTACCTTCAGCTGGGCTTCATTCCTCAGCGTTTGAGCGAGGCGGACAGGAGCCCAAACGCGGAGAGGTGACGCGTCGCTGGATGTCCCATGTTTCAGGTGAGAAGCGCCAGATTGGGTTTTGTGGGTTTTTTCTATAGAGTGAGACAGCGGGGCTTGAGAGCGCAGCTGCATGTACGCATGTGCCAGAGGATGAGCGCGTTGACGAAAAATATTTATCTTCTCACAGTTTTCATCTCCGATATATGTCGCGAACGTGGAATAGTTTGTGTTGAAACTGTGCAGTAGCTTTGATTTGAATCATTTGCCTGATGTTGTAATATGGCGTCTCGGATTCGGATTTGTGATGCGGTCGGATAATTCGTAATTTAGCCTATTTAAATGCGGTTACGATATCTGCAAATGTGGCAACGGTTATCGGTAGTTATATAGAGAGTCCGTTTTGCCGCCAGTGTTTTTATTTACCAGCCATACGGTCTTCTTGATTGTCAAATGCAGCTTTAATCACTTTCACAAATCGTAAGATAACACTTTCTTAATCCCAGTGACGAATAATTTTCTGAATAATTTGGGTTTGATGGATATAAGTCCTGTAAATATCCATCAAACATTCCTTCATTCTCATCTCCTGACGCGGTACAGCTGCTGCACATTTTTAGCGCGAGCGAGAGGAACATACACGTGCTCATCTTACAATAGCATCACATGTATAGATACACTTCGTTTATTGTCGCACCACTGTTTACTTTTGTTAGGACTCTTGCAAGAAGTTTGTGGCGTTGTCTCACAGCTGTTGCACCAGTGTGTGTGTTGTACCTGCTCATGGGTTGCCATTTGTTGCTTAAGTAGATGATGTGTTTGTGGTCCTGTCATTAGGGGTCTAAAATATGCCCCCTATATAGGTGACCTAAGCAAAGTTCTTTACAAAAAGCTAACTTTTGTGCACCAGAGGGGCACAAATTTGTGTACTTCTATTTGTGTACTATGCATGCTTTAAAGTCCTTCAGGTAATATTTTATTACTTCTACTGCAGCAGGAAGGGTTGCAGTATCTTGCACACTTTCAATAAGAGATAAAGTTCCATCAGCTTTGATTCAATGATTCGTCAAACAGGATTTGACAATAAATTAGAAAGAATTATTGAAATGACAGAAATACTGAATATACAGTAGTCAAATTACAGGTCTGTAGTTGGCCTCTAGCAATGCTGTTTGCCGTTCCCTCAAGGGAAATAAAACAAAGCATAAAGCACAGATCAGCACTGATTCATCTGTTAAATCTGGAAAAAGTCTCGTATAACTTCAGGGGATCATAAAGTACAAATGTAATTGGTCTTGCAAAGAACACAAGCATTCCTGTACAGAACACAATCACCCAGTAAAACGCACACGGACACAATAGATAGCATGCAGCGAGTCAAAGAACAGATGCTGAATTGCTGCCCACGATTAGGGCAGAGTTGCAGAGTTTTCTGACTCACTCGTCAAGAATATTCAACATGTTAATGTGGGTTTGGAATCACCTCAAACGCAGGTTACTAATCCTCATACACCAGTTCTCAAAAACAATCATATTGAAGCACATGCACCTATGAATATGGATAAGATTAAAACCAACAAGATGACTTTCAGTGTTCCTGTCAAAATCCACCGTACCAGAAAAAGTGAAATGAACTGTAGGCCCACTGGTCCATCCACCAAACAGACTGTTACCTTTACTTGGACACATTACTTAGTTTGCAAGTTTACATTTTTAATCCCAATCAGAACCTGTGATCTTTGCATTGATAATGTGACGTTCTACCAGTTGAGCTACAGACTGTTGATCCATCTAGGCAGCAATGCATTTGATCACTTTACAGGATGCCGTACTAACAAACCTAACAGGTGCTTTATTGAAATGCTACATACATTGCGGCCGGTGCTCTTGCGAAGATGCAAAATCTCTAATGCATTGCGTTGGCACGCTCAGATATGGTTTCTGTCTCTCTCGAAACTGTACATACCCAGACACACTCACACATTCAGTAGTTACTTTTTTTTTGACAGCCTTGGGCTCTGGCAGTAGGTTCAGCTATATCGCACCTTGGTGTTCCTCTCTCTCTCTTTCATTCTCTCCCAAGCCTCGGAGGTAGAGGCGATTTGTGATGCTGCGCTCACACTGTTTTTTAAAAAGTGCTTCCTCTGAACTTCTCTATCTCTTTAGATTAGTCAGGGAACAAATTACCTGCCTGCACATAAAAAGCCCCTCTCCAATCCTCCACACAGCTATGTAACGAGCCTGATCTCCCTTTTGAAGAGCGGGCATGTTATTTTCCCTCTTGCCCGCAGGCTACCCTGCCATGCAAATGATTATGAAATTAAATTTAAAACTATACATGTATTCAGCCTCTCTCTTATCGCTATCTGCACAAAGCGCATACAAATCAGGCCGGGATCAGGGCCCCGGCTCAGGACTGCACTTTAAAGCTTTGCTAATTGCTAATTGGGTATCTAGGTGTGAAATGGGCTCTGGTAACAAGAATTTAAAATGTGAAAGGGAAGGTTTATTTATTTATTTTTTTACTTTCTCTCTCTCTCTCTCTATCTCTCTCTCTCTTCTTTCCTTTGAGAGATGTCAGAGCTGTTTCTGGTGACATGCCTGTGGGCAGGAATGACAGAATGAGACAAAAGAAGAGAGGTCTCTCGTTTCAAAATGGTGGCTCATCCTCACACGGGGATATATGTGTGCTCTGCGGAGTAAGGAAATGAGATACAGGTCCAGCGTTAGATTTTGCTGGGTGGTAGCTCAATGATTAGGGGTTTGGGCTACTAACACAAAGCTCGCCGGTTCAGTTCTAGCTGGGGGTAATCCAGGAGCTCAAGTTACTGAGATCACAGTCCTGCTATATTCACGTTATGGCCTTGAGCAAGGGCCTTTACCCAGGGAACTGTGTGTGCAGTTTCTACACTAGCTATACCTTGGGCATCCCTGCATTGCAGAATTCAGGTCTAATTTGACACACCCTTTTTTGGTCATTCTGTGCTCTGTTAATAAACTGAAGAGTTGAATCGGATGTGTTTGATAAAAGAGACGTCAGCATCCAAATATGCCCATGTACTAACTATATAGCGTGCCAAGAGCAGAATGGGTACCTGTTGCACTCTCAGATAAAAGTGGTCTAATCTGTCACTAGAATGGAGGTACTAATGGCACTTTTCCTTTCCATAGTACCCCACGGTTTAGTTTTGGTCGGGTCAGCTTACTTTTGGGGGCTTTTCCACTAGGGCTGTGCTGATTAATCGTGCAAATGCGCGTTTTCTCAATGAATGAATTTGAATGAATTACGGTGAAATGCCGCCACAGCCAAAAGCCAGAGGGAGCTGTCGTGTAGAAACGCCATTTGTGCCACAGAAGAAGTAGCATACCAAACACTATTCCAGGAAATGTCTAAAGGAATATTTATATCGCTGTTCTTCAGATTTTTTCAGGTATTTTCATTATAATAAAAATATTTTGAATTATTGTGTTTGGCGAGTGTTGCTTTTTTAAATGCACGTTATAAATGACTCAAACTCATAGTGATTTTAGATTGATAAGGACTTCCTACTGATCACGGAGCCGTAGTACACGCACAAGCTGTGCATGAAACACAGAATCGGAGCCTTGCGATACACTATCGATTTCAAGCAGGTCTTTTTAATGGGGAACGCGATGTATCGGCACAGCCCTATTTTCCACTGGGTGCAGTACGTAGTACCCGACACTATTTTTAGTACCACCTCAGTCGGGGTTCCAAGCGACTCGAACTGATACCAAAACGTGATGCAAAAACACTGTAGATCACTGATTGGTCTGAGAGAATCGTCACTACCAGCATCATCGCTATAATGTAAAAGATTAGCTTTACCTTCGTGCTAGCTTGCGCCGTCTCAAGCAAACATGTTGTCATTTGTGCTCTGCTATAAGGGCGCACTCACATTATCCAAACCAAACCATGCCACAGCGCGATTGTCACCCCTCCCTACTCCCCCAGATGCACGCGCTCACACTGTACTTTTTATCGATCCAAGCCCGGGCGCGCTTTTATCATTAAGATGCGATTGTTTTAAAAAAAGCAGGAAGTAAAGCGCTATCTTAACATTCAAACCCACCGTAATGATAAGTCTGTGTTTTTTATTCGGGGTCGTTTGGTGCGCGATTACAGACAGCCCTCTCACATGTCATCATATTGCTTAGTTGATCTGTCACATGTGCAGCTCGGACATTAACGTAACCCCGCGGCGTGCATCAAAAGGTTTTTACGGAGGCAGATGAAGGTGAGTGGCCGCGCAACAGACGTCTTCGCCTTTTGAATCTGCGCTCACACCACAGCCTTCTGCCACTGAGCCCAAGTGAACTGCTCTCCAGCCCATCTCTGCAAGCCAGCCGGGGCACGATTAACCAATCCGCGCCCGTGTGCGGTACAGAGCGATCACACTAGTCAAAGGAACCAGGCTTTGGGGGTCAAACGTGCCTGAGAGCGGTTTGGTTTGGATAGTGTGAGTACACCCCAAGTTCCCAAACTCCCTTTCAGCGATGAAAAACATCCACAGGTTGAGAATCAGGAACATCATACCAGTTTTTTCCAGACTTGCAGTTTATGGTGGCACATTCGCGACGCGCACGTCCGCATATATGCTTAAATGCAACTTAAATAAGGCACAGCAGAGCGCGTCGACTGACGCCACAGGTGTTTGTACAGAAACTGTCATGTGAGACAGAGGTAGCGATAAACGAAATGTGCAAACATCTATTTGTGGTGGTCAATTTTAATTTTGTGCCTGACTGAGAAATAAATATATGTATGGGAATGTACAACGACGCTCTCACTTGTATGATGTCACAGCAGTAGGCATCGCAAATATAACGACACGCCTGTGATCCCTCCCACTAGGAAGTGATACTAAACTCGATGGAAAAGCTTACCAAGCTAAAAGTGAGGTGAGATGACCCGACCTGACCAAAACAAAACCGTGGGGTAAAGCACCATAATATGTGCTCTTTAGGTACACAGGTCAAGTGCACTTTTTGAAAGGTCACCGCCCCAGTGACAGCCTTTGGACTTTTTTCTGGGGTGTACTCTACCGTACCATTTGGATACGACCTGGGGGTTTAAAGAGCATTGTGGGGTGCAAAAGTTGATCCTCATGGTTAAATTGAGGAGCTCAGATGCAAAACCCACTGAACACCACCTCCATCAAAAATGAGATAATGATATTAACCGAATGCTCTCAGCATGTATTATACGTCCATCAATATAATGCGATATACAAATTATACATTGTCAAATACTTTCGCTTCAAGAAATATCAGTTGTTGGTAGAATTCATTAAGAGTCTGATTTAAAAAAATGCTCATTTACAAGAAAACATATCAGATGAACTTGCATCTGATCTTTTCAATTGTACCTGTACTACTATTTAGTTGTTATTAACACATCATGCTGTAGGTAAAAAAAACTGGGTTCAGGATAATGCACACATGAATGTTGTATGTCAAGGAATATATATATTTTAATTTAGCTTTAGTGTGCACAATATTGCTAAACGCACTTTGTGTCTACAGTATACTAACTAAAAACCAAAAAAATTGGGCATTGCATGTTAAAAAAAACTTATATTTGTGATGCTCTGTCTGCTTAGAGAACACTCATAAGACTATGAAAGGACTAACCGTATAAAGTTAATAAGTCAGATGATCACTCCTGATTCGCTGATGGATGAATAGAGCTGTTTTTTTAGGCTTCCTCTAGCTTTGAGCCCTACTGAGCTCTAAAATCCGCTTCCTCATGCGTTGCCTTTCTCTGAGGCGCAGAGCCGGAGACAAACATCTGCCTTATTCTCCAGAGCCAAACCTCAGCTCTGTGCCGTTCATAGTGAGACAGTGGTAGCCTAGGGGTTCTCACGACACACAAACACAGGGGAAAGAAGAGAGAGAGAGAGAGAGAGAGAGAGAGAGAGAAAGGCGTGAATGTAGAAGCACTTAGAATAGTGTTCTTCATCAAGGTCACTCATTTATAATGATCTTATATCAGTGTGTGAGTGTAACGAATCGGATAAAAACTGGCATATTTTATAGACTGTATTTACAGACGGTTCATGGCCTTTTATTAACTGAGCCAAAAGCAATTACATCTTGAGTACTTGAGAATCATTCATACATGAAAATACCAATGCAGGAGAGTTACTGAAAGAAATAATTCAAACTAAAGTAAAAATTCAATTTAACACTCCCCCAGAAAGTTCTCACCCACGTTTTCTTCCAAATCCATATGGATTTAATGTGGTTTAATGCGGAATAGAAGAATTTGTACAACAACAGAATATATGTGACCGTATGTAAAATTCAGGCTAAATTCTCATAATCTAATAATGAGATTTAAAGCATCAGAGTTTGATTTCAACCACTGATTTTAATCTTTGACATGGTCTTACTCTGTCAATATAAAAGATATCAAGCATATATTTTCAAAACAGATTTTAGAAAACAGCAAATCACAAAAAAATGACTTTAGGTTTTCAAAGACGTCCCACATTATTACATTTATTGATACCTAAAGAATGAGAAACACCCTGAGTAAATTTGAGGTGTGCTGTGAGTTTTCATTTTTTATTTTGGGCGTTTTATACTGATAATCTTCCTATCCAGTGAGTTGTTAATTTGAGAACTGTTGAAATTGAATAATCAAATCACTGAGTTGAACTCGAGAACTGAATCAGTTTGATTCATAATGATTAATTTAGTCTGATTTGTAAACTAAACCAATTTAAAAGAACAATTAGTTAGTTAATCAAACTGATCCCGTTCTTGACTTAACTCACAGATTTGGATCAATACAAAGTATTGTTATATAGTAACTGACCATTTGAAGATTCTTAAAGAAGTCCCCATTTGTGGTTCATCAAATAAATAGCAACATTTAGGTACCTAAAATAAAAGGGCACCTATTATGCAAAATCCACTTTTACAAAGTGTTTGGACATAATGTGTGGCAGTGTATGAACAAAACCACCCTACGATTAAAAAAATCCCCATTAAACCAAAGCAGTCTCATTAGACATTCTCTAATCAATGTGAGGTCACATATATGTGTGGGGCGGGTCTATCAAAAGAAGATCCAGATTATATAGTATAGGGACGTGTTTGCTTAGGGGTTTTCAAATGTCAGCATTGGCTTTCAGAGATCGTGCACCCCGCCTTTAAGGTACCTAAAAGTGTTTTTAGGGTGTATGTCTACATATAAAACCTTTAAAGGGATAGTTTACCCAAAAATAAAAATTCTGTCATCATTTATTCACCCTCATGTTGTTACAAACCTGTATACATTTCTTTGTTCCGATGAACACGAAGGAAGATATTTTGAGGAATGTTTGTAACCGAACCGATCATGAGCCCCATTCATTTCCATAGTTTGGTTACAAACATTCCTCTAAATATCTTCCTTAGTGTTTATCAAAACAAAAAAATTACAAGTTTGTAACAACATGAGGATGAATAAATGATTATATAAATGACAGAATTCTCATTTTTGGATGAACTATCCCTTTAACATATGCAATGTTAGGGTTTGTAACAACTTGAATATTAGATCAAAATTAAAATTTGAAAAGGTATGTATGGTGACCGAACCGCACTCAGAGATCATGGCACATAAACCCACTTCAAAGCAGATGATAAATATAATCCCATCATGGCACGCAATATGAAAAGTTAAGTTAAAGTTCAGTCCACACTGTAACTTACAACATGAGGTTAATTATTGTGAATTTTACATTCCAATATAAATGTATACACACAGGGTGTTCACATTGTGCTGTGCAGATATTATCTTTACAATACACTAAAATATCAAGTATATTACCATACCTTTGTTTCTCTCTCCCATCTGTCACATTTTCTCTTTCTCTCACAAAAGGCTGCATACACACATACCCATAGAAAGATATAAAAGTATATGGATGGCCTAAGGCTTAGACATGATCACAGCTGCTACTGGAAACTCCCAAATCAAGTAAGCCTGCCCGAGCTGCATACCCCTTTAATAATTAGCAGGTGTGTGAGTGTATATTTGGGCATAATTGCAAATATTGCCTAATTCAGCTGCAGTCTAATATAGAGTATAGCTGACTGTTTGCTTTTTCCTCTTGCTTTTGCTCTTTATCTGTGTGTGGGATCATAGTTTCAGTTTTGAGGGTTTTAGCATCACTTTCCTGCACCTTTAAGAGCGCGTGCCTGTTCTCTTAGCTGAAGGTCACTAAAACACACAAAAAGCTCTCAGCGCTGCGGTCCAATATAGCGCATGCGCACTGCCTCGGGACTCATACACTGTCAGACTGCAATATGGCGAGAATGCCTGGCAGCAGGGACCACTGCTGTAATGATGGACCGGACCCGATGTCAGGGGATCGAGAGAGGGGCGAAGGACGAGAGGAAGAGGAGGGAGAGATCCAGGAGATCCAGATTACAGGGGAAGAGGGAGAAGTGTCAGAAGAAGAAGCCGAGTTAGAGTGGGAGGAGTGCGGGGAGCCCGAAAACTGCGCTACCGTGGAAACGGGAGAAGCGGTCCTTATGCGGAATACAGACCAGCACTGCGGGGACGAGCTGGAGTCCGTTGACCCGTTTTTTGCAGCTTTAAACTCGGAACCCGAGGGAGACATGCATCGCTCTCCTTTGGACCACTCCAGGCTCAGCGAGAACACGCGTTTGGCCACCCGATACGCGGTGAGAATCTTTAGGGAATACCTGACTGAGAAGGCGCAAAGTACGGACTTTGAGAGCATGGACAAGCACGCGCTCTGCAAAGTGCTGCGCTCATTCTATTCTGAAGCGCGCTCCAAAAGCGGACAGCTGTACAGCAAGTCCTCTCTCATCAGCATCCGGAGCTCGCTCAATCGTTACCTGAACGAGCCCCCCTTTTGTCGCACGCTGGACCTCACCAAGGACCCCGAGCTGCGCAGTGCCAACCTCGCGCTCGCCGCGGTTATACGTAAACTAGAAGAGCAGGGCGCCGGTCCCGTTGTGCAGAAGCAAGCCATTACGCGCTCGGACCTGAGAAAACTCTACACTTCGGCCGTGTTCAGCGCAAGCTCGCCATTCGGTCTTCTCAATAAAGTCTGGTTCGAGACTTGTATGTACTTCTGCACGAGGGGGCGGGAGAATCAGCGCGAGCTGGAGGAGGACTCTTTCGGGCTGGCCATGGATGAAGACGGAAGAAAGTTTGTCTACTTTAAAGCTCTCGGGCCGTATCACAAATCTCGTTCAGCCACGTGGACTAAAAAAAGATCCGATACGGATGACGACAACCTGCCCCGCATGTATGAGACCGGCACGGAGTTTTGTCCGTACGCGAGCTTCGTGAGGTACCTGTCTAAGCGCAATCCTCTTTGTAAAGCATTCTTCCAGCGCCCGCGGGATCACTGCGGTGAGAGCGACACGACCTGGTACGAGAATAAAGCTATCGGTAAAAACCTGCTGGGCACGAGGATGCAGATGCTCTCGCGGGCCGCCAAACTGTCAAAGACGTATACCAACCACTGCATCGGCGCCGTCTCCATAGCAACGCTCAACGGCATTGCGGGCATCGGGTCAAAGTTTGCGCCTCTCAGCGTCTCTCCGGAAACGGCCAACGGGACGTGCCTTTCGCATCACTTGACCTGCACGCGGGAGTGCGAGGACGAGTCCGAGCTTGAGTTTAAACCGCACAAAGTGATCAAACGCCCGCGGCCGCTCGTCTATCCTGTAAGCGTTTCAGGACCAGGGGCATCGCCAAAAAGACTTTGCGCGCGCTCTGGCGTGGAGCGCGCGGGCACGCCGACCGTCACAGCGCGTGTTACCTCTCATTGCGAAGCCAACGGAGAGAGCCCTCATATGCTTGTATCACAGGTAATAACGATTTTATGTATTTTGCAGACCGGTATAAAATAAATAAAAGTTGTGGCGCGTAAAACAGTTTAAAGTAAGTTTAGAAATCTGTTTCAGGCTCTGTTTAATGCTAGTCAGATTATTCAAAGGAAATTTGTATTTTTACACCGTATTTTTATGCAAATAAATGAACAAAATAACAACCGTCCGTGACTCATCTTTGTTATATTGTGTCATTTATGGATTAAACATTTGTCATCATATAATTGTGTGCATTTATTCATTACAACTCAGCTTGTTACATTGTAACTCATATAGCTCAGACTCATATTTGTGTTTTTTTCGTGGGCCAAACTGCTTTCAGTCTCTTTCACAAAGCAAGTGCATAAGTTTTCTTTGCAACGTATTGCTTTTTGTGTTTGTTTGTCTTTGAAGTTTTAAGTTCTGTTGTTAAAGACATTAGTTTCTACGCATATATGTATTATCTTTATCCGCCTTATTCTCCTGCCTTTAAAATCCACACTGTTTTTGCTTTGAGGCCAGTGGTGGTCCATTGGGGATGTGATTAAGATTGATTTTTTTATATCTTAGTGTATTACTGTGCTTTGTAAGTAGGCTACACAAAAACAGGCACTGACTTTTCTTAAGGGCCTTTACCCTTAGCTTGAAGGTGAGTGTGAAAAATAAAAACATTCGTTGCCTGCGGAGAAATGAGCTAATATTGCACCTGTGCAGAGCTTCAACGAAACCAATGACTCTTAAACACCCTCAACTGAAGGGAGCTGCTTGTAGTGTGTCAAGTGTGTACTTCAGCTACATTAATGCCCATACTCAAACAAACACAGTGCTCCAGTAAAAGCACCACGGATACCCACTCATGTGTATTTTCTCTTTAATATGCACAGTGTGATTTATCCTCAGGTGTTTATGCCTGTACATTTTGTACACTCTCGGCTATTCTCTCATTATGGATGTTCAAGTATTACGCTGTTCTTGTATCTGTCTGTAGCTAAAATCACAGCATGTGCTTTAAAAAAAGTTTGTGTCTGGGGTAACTATGAATTAGCGACCCCTACATGGGGAGTCGTGTATTGAGCATACTAAAAACATTGTATTTTTTCCTTCCACGTAGGACTAAGAGATATTGGCCAACAACATTTTAATTTTGGGATATCTGGCGATATATAATAAATATGTGTCTCGATGTTTTCTACAAAGTAGAATGAATGCTTACATGCAAGTCAAAGTCTCATGTGATGTGAGATGTCATAATCCTTATTAAAGGAAAACACCACAGTTTTTCAATATTGTACTATGTTCTTACCTCAACTTAGACAAATTAATAAATACCTATCTTTTTTCTATGCATGCACTTAATCTTTGTACAGCGCGTTATGAATGTGTTAGCATTTAGCCCAGACCCATTCATTCCTTAGGATCCAAACCCGGATGAAAAATTAACGATGCCTAAAAAATCACCATGTTTTATTTTGTGCCACCATACTTACTTGTGTAACTACTCATGTAACAGTCTTTAAATAGGGAAAACATGGAAGTGTTTGGCGGCTTCTAAATTCATCCGTTTGGATCCTGGGGAGTGAATGGGGCTAACTAAATGCTAACACATTCACGACACGCTGTACAAAGTTTAAGTGCACGCTTTAAAAAATGATAGGTATGTATTAATTCGTCTAAGTTGAGGTAAGAACATAGTAAAATATTGAAAAACTGTGGTGTTTTCCTTTAAAGCAGTTAAAGTTTTGTCCCTGTTTGAAACGCGGCTACTGTCAAATGTTGAAAAACTCTCAGCCATGATCCTGTGCCATTGAACTATTATTATTATTAAGGCCTGATATCACAGGCTATAAAGCATACAGAGCTCTGTATCTCACTATGTTTTTTTGAGGCTCAAATCACAAAAGAATCGACAGCAATATTTAAAGGAACAGTATGTAGGATTGTGGCCAAAACTGGTTTTGCAATCACAAAACTTGTGGCTAAAACTGGTACTGCAATCACACAACTGGTGGCCAATACACAAAATGACAACATAAACATCAGTTGAGGGCTGCAACTCCATTTTTTAAATGACAATATCCTGGCCATACCACTGTTGTCAGTGTTATAAGTATTTGAAATGAAAATGATTTCTTAATGTCTAGTGACATATCAGGGCCATTTTATGATTAATTGTTATATATTTCTTACATACTGTTCCTTTAAACATATGTGATTATTTCCTTACATAAACACCTTTTAACAGGACTTCAGCTTAGCATGAATTAAAATCAGTACTAAAGCATTCATGTCAAACACCACAAATCAGCCGTTGCAGAATAATAAAATATTTATGGTGCATGTAACAATCCAACACTGCCAGTATTGTTACTTTATTGCACTGTTAATTTCCTTTAAAACGCTGAACAGTTTCTTTAATGCAGTGGTTTTCAAACTTTTCAGCATGTGGCCCACATTGTGTGGGTCTATTAAAAGAAATACATATTAAATAATAAGATTGAATACAACGAATTTAATAAATTGAATTAAATTTCATTTAGTGGGGCCCCCGGAGACCATGACCTCCAGTTTGAGAACCAGTGCTTTATAACTACATCATATGACATTTCGACTGTATCGCATGACGTTTACAATTATAGGATTAGGTTTTTTTTTGTGATTGTAAACCTCTGACAAATAAATAAAGTATTCCACCGTATGCTATCATTTCTTAACTGCCAGACAAAAACAGCAACTTTGGTTAAGAAAAAAATGCTGTTTGTGACCTAAGTTAGTCCACCCCCACAGGCATCAGACCTCAGCCAGCATCAGAAAATAGCACTCGCTAAAAACATCCAGTTGTGCCAGACATGTTTATCATTAGTGTTTTTAATGTGTTAGCCTGGATGCATGTTTACTTGCACATTTCTTGTGTATTACCAAGGGTTAATGCTTGTTTTTCAGGTCGCTGTATAAAGGCAACCGGCTAAACTCATTCTCAAAGACAGTCGACTCGGATAACTTTACTCCGCTCTGGGCGAAAGTGCATTGATATGCGCTTGCGCATTAGGGTACACTAGTACGCTTATGTTACAGTTTGTGCGTTTTTCCCATCTTTTAAAGGAGAGTTTGCCTGTGGCTGTTTCATTTAGCCTCAGATAGTGACCACTGAGACTTAGCAAACAGTTTTTCCCAACACAAGCAAATGATGCCAATGCATTGAGACCATACTGATGCCAATGAGAGTGCCGTGTTAGTAATAATTGTAGTTTTAATGCTGATGGTGAAATCACCATTAATGCTGCTATTGGTAATCTAATTTCTTACAGTAGTGGTGTAATGTACACTGTAAAAAATGCAGAATTTTTGTCAAATCAACATATATTTATGTTACGTTAACTTAAAAAATTAAGTTAAACAATTTCAACTTGATTTTATAAGTTATGTCAACTTTTTATCATAATCTGTTCAGACGAGGGGTCTGCTGGTTCAGTAGCCCTATTAGTTTCTGCTTTGTGTCTTGGGTACTAAAAAATTTTAACTTTGAATTGACTAGTAGGTTTAATTGACTTGTAAAACCAAGTTGTTTTAACTTGCTGCATATTTTTTACAATGTAGTTGTCAAGAACAATCTACCACTGTTCTCTCATTTCACATTCATATAATGCATTTACTAAATGAAAAATGTAAAAATTAAGTGTGTCATTTTTCTAATGTTAAAATACCTCCTCCTATTTTCTATTGTAGTTTAGTGTGTACTTCGGATGAGTTTGTCCTAAATATAAAGTAAATGGGGTTGTGATATAAATGAAGTGGTCACACATTCCTGGTCTTTTGTGCATATTAAATTCATCCATAACCATTTAAAAGTAGTTAAAAATAGTTACAATTCTTCGAAACAGTAATTGTTTAGTTCAGTCTCATTAAATACCATTCATCACTAAACCTTTTTTTAATTTAATCACTATGCTTCATTCTGGTGCCTAACAATCCATTCAATTCCCGTCGGATGATATCAGGTCTGTCTTATATATATTTTCCTTGTTTCTATTTTATTTTACCATTTCATATTTGAAATGCCATTTCATGTTGACTGTTGTAAACTTCCAGCTTGATAATCTTGACTATAGTGATGTTTCTTCTTCCCCAGGAGAATCGCAGCAACAGTGTGGGCATGTCAACCCGGCCTCTCTTGGCACATTCGCCCGCCTCCCCCCTGGGCACAGCTGGCATCCCCACACCGGCACAGCTCACGAAGGCCAATGCGCCGGTGCATATCGACGTAGGAGGTCACATGTATACCAGCAGCCTGGCCACATTAACCAAATACCCAGAGTCCAGGTAAAATTACTGCACTAAACCAGTAACAATAGTCCCTTATTATGATTTATATATTTATAGTTACACAAAGTGTCTTCCTCCACGTGATGATAAATACTCCAATCGTCTTCCCTCATCTATTGAAACATTTTATTCCTATTATTGTTTTAAGCCCCGTAATATAATGTGTTTGGCAGTCTTCCTAAACTTTTTCAAACAGATGTCATACTTTCAACATGCCTGCGTGATGCACGCTTTATCCGTATGCCTGTGTGTGTGTATATGCGTGCAGCTTGTCTGTGCTCATTAGCTCACTGACCGCTATATTTCTGCATTGCCAAAGAGCGTTATTGTCTTGTAGCTACTGACTGAGTTAAACATCAGAGCACAGGCCAGAAGAAGCCCGAAGCGCTTTGAGCCAGACTAGCATCCTGTCTCACAACTGCTCATGTGTCTCGCACGGTTTTAGCTTCCCACTGCTTCTTACGGTGCCCATTTAAATGCACAGCATCTCGCATTATCTCAAATAGCATCACACGGCTTCGATCAGGTCTACATGGGGTAGCACAACCAAGGAAACAGCTTGATCCAGTGCTATAATCTGCCTGTGTTTTGGTCGAGTAAATGTTTCTAAGACGTAGGCATATCTAACAGTGACAATTGTGATCTGTTTCACCCTTGGCTACTTTATCGCACACAACAATATGACAACACACCCACCAGAGAGCCAGGATACAGGGCGCTGCATGATGACATTTGCGTCGTCAGGAGCAATGATGGCTGCTGCCTTCAGCTATGCCCTGTCTGATGCTGATGCAGGATACGATTTGTGGGGGAATCAGTGCTGACTGAATAAACTTTCAGTGCCCTTATATGTAATAAAAATGTGCTTTCAAAAACTTCAGTTTTCATGTTTTCAGACAGTGTCAGGTGGAATGATTTAATTCATATACTTTTTTGACCAACTGAGCTGCCTAATAAGACAGGAAGGGGGCATCTGAATGACATACTGAATGAAAACCAGTCTGATGTTGTGTTTAGTGATGTTTAGGGGTAGGTAAACCCGAAATCAGTGGCATCTCAAAAGGGGTTCCATAAAAAATAGCAGTGGCGACTCGTGACTCTCATCCGAGGGGCGCAAATTCAAAACATGTGTTTGAAGTGTCATGTGTTTTGCTTGTGTTTTCAAAATATGTGTTTGTTGCATCATGTGAACCATGTGCATCACATGATTTGTCAAAATAAGTGCCTGCTGCACACGTGTCAAAACCGTTAATGATAAAAGAGACGCTCACATTCACAAAATAGACGCAAGGAGTGTTGGGGAAAGTTACTTTTAAAAGTAATGCATTACAATATTAAGTTACTCCCAAAAAAGTAACTAATTGTGTTACTTAGTTACTTTTCATGGAAAGTAATGCTTATGTTACTTTTTAATTACGTTTGTGTTACTTTTTCTTGGCTGAGGCTTGATCCCTTTCAGGCCTTGCAGGTGTTTTTATGAAAAGTTCTGCATTCAGAAATTGCATATTTCATCACAAAAATGTTGAGCTCTGGCATGCCATCTCAGTTTTTGACTCCAACTGTTATATATGTGTAACACAAAATATCACATAATGTGATTGTTTACTTTAATTCAGTACATACATTTTTTTAATCTAATTAATTAAACTAAAAAGTAACTTGCATTAGTTTTTTGAAAAAGTAACTCAAATATTAATGTGTGCATTTAAAAAGTAATGCATTACTTTACTTGTTACTTCAGAAAGGTAATATTATTATTTATTACACTGCTCTCTGGCAGGCTTGATTCTGATTGGTCAGTTGAGATTAAGACCAATAAAGATTACTGTTTGGCGCCATCTTGTGACAAACACTGGACAACCACAATTAAGAATGGACAATTTAGACATTAATTTTAACATGTACGGAAAAAACAAAACATTTAAACAGTGAATAGAAGAACGAACAACGACAAGACACGGAGAGCTTATGCCGAGTTCAGACTGTATGATTTTCAAATTAGTCAGGTCACCTGTGGTTTCACACTGCGTGATTATCAGGGGAAGCGTTCAGTCGCTGCTGTTTCACACTGCATGATGGATTGGCGACAGGGGTCTTCATACTGCATGACTTTACCATAAGAAGAATCGCCGATAACTTTTTCCCGGTCCGCAAACTACGTCTCACAACCAAACGCACGCGAGAAGTGACGCGAAGGAAACAGTGTGAGGTCACGCGTGCAAGACCGGAGTTCTCACGTGAGACTGGGATTATTATTAAAAATAGTCACCCGCAAGAAGTTTACCATACAAATTGCATGTGCGCTCATTTGCAGCAGAAAGAAGAAGAAATAAAAATTATGAATGAGGAAATGTTTTGAGAGGCTCCTCCCCGAACTTCCAGCTGTCCTGTATGTTGCTCTCTCATTGGATGTAGGTCATCGCCGATGTTATTGTCAGTCAAAACACATTTCACACGGAATGATTTTGAATCGCCGACCGGTCCAGATATTTAGCATGCCAAATATCTCACGGGTGTCGGCGACTCGTCGGCGATCCTCTCAGAACGCGTCTTTTATAATTCACACTGTGTGATTGTCACTCGCGTGCACGAGCATCAATTTGCCTGTGATTTCGGCCATTTGTCGGCGATTTCGCAAAACCTGTCTGAACTCGGCATTACTGAGACTGAACTTGACAAAATAGAGCATGACAGCTACGAAGACAACACACAAAAAAATACAGAATGGGCATTAAAACTTCTCAAAGACTGGCTAAAAGAGAAAAAAATGGAGACAGACAAGTATGAAGCAGAGGTTCTTAATAAGGTATTACGATCATTTTATGCATCTGTGCAAAGTTTCACGGAAGGAAAAAATGTTAATTTAAAACAAATATGCCAATAAAATGTTTCAAATTCATATTCATGTCCAGTTTTTTTTCTTATGTGGCAAGTAGCCGTGTAATAAGCGGGATAATGTAGAGGCAGCCGGTAGTTATCGGGTAAATAAGCCCCTTCAGTGTGATACACTGTCGGGGATTATTTCCCGATAACTACCGGCTGCCTCTACATTATCCCTTACGTAATGCATGTTACTTGTAATGCAGTACCCCCAACACTGCACGCAAAACACTCCCTTAACAGTAAACTCTGATTACGCATGAGATTATGCGAGTATCTGGCAAATGCGAGCGTCTCTTTTATCATAAACCTTTTAGACGCGTCTGCAGCAGGCACATATTTTGACAAGACACGTGATGCACACACGATCTCTCGATACGACGAACACATATTTTGAAATTACGAACCACACACATGACGGGCTACATACATGTAGTGACGAACTTCGCATCAAGTGCCCTCGAAAAAAAGAAGTCAATGGCCGCCACTAAAAAATAGCCATACAAATAATAAAGGTCTTCTTGTTTAGAGATTTTCTGCCAGAAACTTTGGAAATTCCAGATCCTAGTTGTTCTCTGTGTGTCATCTGACAGATTTAGTCCATGCTGCTGAATCATTTATGCCATGGAGATGTCAGAGTCACAGTAGATACAGTTTACTGTTAAACGTACCAGCAATAGCACATTATATAAGATTTCATTGTATGCAAAAACTTAGAAATTTGACAAAACTTTTTACATTCATCACAGATGGAGTTATTTCAATATGTAATTTTTAATAAAGTGCTATCATAATAAAGTGTCATCATACATGTAGATTGAATGGTTTGGTGTTTATAAAAAATTTAGTTATTCAAATGAAAATACTTTTACAAACTAAATGTAACTGAAATGTAAAAATACAAAAATCAAACATAACATTGAGCACATATTATTTAATTATTGAATTGTAGCTTCAGATGACAATAAAAACCTTTGTAAGATTGTTTGAGCTTTTTTCAATATCTCTCTCTCTTCCTCTCTCACAGGATTGGCCGGTTGTTTGATGGCA
Source organism: Misgurnus anguillicaudatus (assembly GCF_027580225.2). NCBI lineage: Eukaryota > Metazoa > Chordata > Actinopteri > Cypriniformes > Cobitidae > Misgurnus > Misgurnus anguillicaudatus. The sequence goes on from NC_073354.2 coordinate 14,806,281, forward strand.
CAGAGCCCATCGTATTGGACAGCCTGAAGCAGCATTATTTTATAGATCGGGATGGACACATGTTCCGCTACATATTAAACTTCCTCAGGACCTCAAAACTGCTCATCCCGGATGACTTTAAAGTAAGACTGTAATGCTTCATCCTAGCTGGTGCCATATGAAGTTACAAAATATAACATAAAAGTAAATGAATATAATAAAATTGTCATCCTAAACCAGGATTGTAATTGTTTAAATAACTTTAATATTATTTTGTAAAAGTGTTTACCGTACTTGGGTACTATAAAACTGAATATTTAAACACAATCCCACAGGCGTTTCTAACTGGTAAAAATAAAGTATACTTGAATGTACTTAAAATATATTTAAATATCAGAAAGTGCATTTGAAGTATAAATAGGGTAAAAAAGTTTGGTTCCAAAACGCAATAAATCCATTTTGACTAATTTGGGTAAAAATCTGTTTTCTATATCAACAAAGTGAAAGTGACCAACAAACTTTCACATATTATCTTTAGGTTATAATAACACTAAAAATTCAAATCTATAATTTGATTTTCAAAGATTTATTATAAAAAGATATAAAAAAATATATATAAAAGGATTTTTTTGCAAAATGCAATAAATCATGACAAGTTTTTTTTTATGCTATAAATCTATTGAATAGGAATGCACCGATATGGAAATTTTGACCGATACCAATAACCGATAACTCTTTATATTTGGGGGCGATAACTGATATATATATAGGCTGATACATATTCATATTATTTTCACAATGAAAAACTCCCAGACCGCGGACATCTTGTCTTTGCGCTAGACTAGCATAATTTTCTTAAGCCCGCAACACGTGTCATCTTCGTGCTATGTCACAGAAAGCACCAATCAAAACTCCACATGGCCAGCAATGAGCCAGTTAAGTGGTTCAACAAACCAAAATAATCCATCATTTATCGGCTTTCATTTATCGGCCTAATTTTGCTATCAGACCGATAATATTAAAAATAAGCAGTTATTGGCAGATAACGATATGTCGGCTGATATATCGTGCATCCATGTGCATTCATCTTTGCCATGTTATATTAATTTAGTTGACTAGTGGTATACACTGATAAAAAAATAAAACATTAATGGCATTAATCAAAACACTTACTTTGTCATATTAACACTGTCATTGCTGCTGTCATCTTTGGGACGTCGTCGCTGAACTTTTTTTGACAGCAATCAGCTGTATAATGTTTTGGTCCTGCTCGATTTTCGTTGACTTAGAGTAAAATAATGGAAAGTTTTTCATAAGATCCCCTGAGGTAAATGTGTTAGCATGACAGAAGCTTGATTCTGTCGTGTGAGAACAAGCAACAGCCAACATTTTTCCTTTGGCTGAGTTTCTCTCACGCAAATTATTTGATTTTGATGGCCTATCTTTCTTCTCTGCCACAGAAAACCACCACATGTTTATCAATGCCATCAAAATTACTATGGGGCTGTTTACACTTGGTATAAGGATGTGTTTTCATTGATCGGATCACAGGTGGACGAGAGAGACACATTACGTTTACACCTGGTATTTAAATCCGTCTCTTTTGTCCACATTCGACCGCTTCTGCCCTGAATACTGTGAGGGGGCAGTCTGTCGAGACAGTGAGCGAGTCTCTCTGCTGTCATTCAAACGCGAGCGGGAGTAATTATGAGTCTATATGGACGCAAACTAATATTATATCGGAGTCCACTGCTTGTTTAGCAAGTAAACATGCTGCACGGAGTTTTGTACATGTGTATGTAAGAGCTTTTTTCTGAATTTTCGGCACAATTGATGAAATAGGATCGCGCAACTTTCACAAGCTTTCAAAACGAAACTACGGAGATCAGCCGCTTTAGTTGTATCAATGAAAGGCTAAAATAGCACTGTTCACCGTATGTTCACGCCAGAAGTCAAAAAAGACGTATAGATAAATGGGCGGAGAGAAGGCGGTCGCGTGTGGCTGTTCAAACACATTCAACCACATGTGCGTTCCGCAACTCCAAAGCGATCCGATCGAAAGTGGTTTCGACTAGCTCTGAATGTGGTTGAAAGTGGTCGAGCTCAAAACGTTTTGAACACCGTTTACACCTGGCATTAACGTCGTCCACTTGTGATCCGATCAACGAAAACGCACGTTAATGCCAAGTGTAAACAGCCTCTATTTTGTTTTTGTTTGTTTGTTGATCACAAACAGGGTTCCTGCAGGTTTCACCAAGTCAAATTTAAGACTTTTTAAGACCTTTTTAAGACCATTATGAGTGAAATTTAAGACCAAAGCGGCACAATGATCTCAGAAATTCTCAAAACATTATATTTTTATTATATCTTTGTTTATTTATTTATTTATTTATTTTGACAAATAAAATCCACTAATATGGGAAGATCAGTATGGTCAGCTGCTGATATGTTGCTTGTTAACATGTTTTACACTTTCTCCACCCATACGTTATGTGCATAAATATGCACTATACCGCCATCGCATTTATTCCCCTCTCTAATTACACTATAATGAAATGAAAAGGAAATTTACTATTAAAAGGCTGTTCGTGGTTGGTTGTGTGTTGCAAACAAGGCCGTTTCTAAATCCGAAGGCTGTAGCCTCCAGAGGCCGCATTTGTAGGCTGCATATGAAAACTGTGTAACACTAAAGTTGACTCATTGTTGATGGCGCGGGACTTGACGGCCTGACTGTTTAAGTTGATTTTTAATAAAGCAGTGTTGATTTTTTTCGCTTCTGGGTCCTCTGTTTCAGAACCTTGCAAATGCTCTGGTAAGCCACGGGCTAGTTGGTTAAATTAACACAGAAAAGATTTTTCTCGCCAAACCTACAGTATACAGTCGGATCACAACATCTGAAATATAGCTTATGGCATGAATTGCGTGGATTATAATAGCCTACATTTGTATTCTCTTTAAAAAATGATGATTAAAAACTGGATTGAAGAGACATTCAGTGACACGCAAAGTGCAGAACTTTTCTTTTTAGAGGCCCACCCATCAAATACATTCTTCCTCCGTCACTGAGGCATTTTAATTTACCATTTTATTTTTTTTCGGACAACCTTTTCGGGAATAAATGGAGGTAAGAAATTTAAGACTTGGGTTTATTAAATTTAAGACCTAGGGTGAAAATCTGGCCATTTTTAAGACTTTTTATGGCCTTAAATTTAACTTTCTAAATTTCAGACTTTTTAAGACTTTTTAAGACCCCGCGGGAACCCTGCACAAAGTAGATGAGGAAAACTAGGATTCTTTGTGTATACAAAGCGCCACCATTAATGTTTACAATGCGTGGAATGGTGCACTGTGATTGGTTAAGCGGATTTATTGCATTCTGCAGAAAAGGAGGACTGCCGTTTGTCGCTGTTTGGAAAAAAGGGAGAAAAGATAACAGAAAATGATAAATGATTTTTATCTGTGATTGTAAACAAAGACTGAGCACTGGAAAAGACTAGGCATTATCAGTGGTTATGATCAAATTACATTCATAATCTGTGTGAAAATCATTAGGTGTTTTATCTTAAGAAGTACTAAAGACTATTTTATTGTATAGTAAGTACAAAATTAGTGCATGAAAATAATACCTAATTAAAGTGTATTTTAGTGCACTTTTTTACCTGGATAATTTGTATGAATTCGTATTTCTGCGTTTTAGGACAATCTGATTTGCCTCAACATAAAGTTATGTTTAGTTTAGGGATGGGGCACCACTACTCTTTTTTTCCTCATAATCTTAAATGTTTTAAGCAATTTACATAATAAAAATTCATATGACTTACACATCAAATACTCAAAATACTCCCATGAGAGCAGACTGAATACTTTGACTTGATTGTTTTCCACGAAAATCGTATGTAATACCCATCCCAATTGTATTTGTGTGCAGGACTACTCTCTGCTGTATGAGGAGGCCCGGTATTTCCAACTACAGCCACTACAAGCTGAGCTGGAGCGCTGGCGTTCTGAGCAGGACTCTAGGTACACATCACGCATGTGTGAGTGCGTGGTAGTGCGCGTGGCCCCGGAGCTCGGAGAGAGGATAACACTCAGTGGCGATAAAGCCCTCATCGAGGACATCTTCCCGGAGATAGGAGACGTCATGTGCAACTCCGTCAACGCAGGCTGGAACCACGATTCCACTCATGTTATCCGATTTCCTCTCAATGGATACTGCCACCTTAACTCTGTACAGGTGCGTAACAGTACACCGCCTCACACAAACGACATCAACCAAACAACATCAAACAAATCTTTTACTTTAAGATGGTTGTACAAACACATTGGTATACTGGTCCATGATTCAATACAGAAATGAATGCAGAATGTGTGTGTGTGTTTGTGTGTGTGCGCGTGTGTGCACGTGTGAGTGTGTGCGCGCGTGTGTGTGTGTGTGTGTCTAGAGGCTGTCTAATCCTGTTTGCTTATTAAATCTTTTGCCCCATGGCATTCGCCGTCACACTAATGGAAACAGGAGATTGAGAAATGTAGAGGCAGAAGACGGCAAAATTGAGAAGACTGAGGGTTGAAGGGCAAAAGCATTATAAGAGGAAAGACACACATACCTGTAACCTGAACTTTAACCTGTAAATGAAAGGTGGGGTGAGAGAAAAGATGGAGAAACCAGGATGGTAAACAAAACTTATGCTGCATTTGAAATCGCCTACTTTCATACTATATTAGTAGGCTAAAATCAGTAGGCAAGGCAAATAGTATGTCTAAATTCATAGTATTCAAAAAACAAAGTAAGTGAAAAGTACCCAGATTAACTACTACTTCCATTAAGATTTTTAAAGAGCACCTATTGCCGATTCACGTTTTTACATTTCCTTTGGTGTGTAGGTGTGTATTGTACATGTTAACGATATGCAAAAAGTACAAACCCCAAAGTAAACGATGATGCAACTTATTGTCTCCAACTAGGGTGGCCATTCGTGCCAGTTCCGCCGGACACGTCCCGAATAGGATTTCGGGTGCGTTCTCCGGAAGTCGCGTTGGTCGACTGCATACGTCATCGAGGTTCTCACATTTCAGTTAAAATACATTAGAAAATTAAGATTTATTTCTTTTGAGACATACCATCATTGTAGTTTCATTATTACCTTGAAATGTAACGGTTGCTTTTCTGAAATTGAACCCGAAATATTAAACCTTGATGACGTATGCGGTCGACCAAAGCCACTTCCGGAGAACGCACCCGAAATCCTATTCGGGACCTGTCCGGCGGAACTGGCACGAATGGCCACCCTATCTACAACGTAAATCTCTTTTCTTGGACTACAACAAACACACGGATTCTAAGCAACAGTTTACTTCCTGGGATTGGTGATGTAGACAAGACCAACATTATCATAATTCCTCTTGATTCGGACTCACAGTCTGTTATGACCAAATCTTTCAAACATGGTAAGGAGTGTCACATTTTTGGGTGAGGTCAGAGGTATTCAGGCCAATCACAACATACAGATTAGCTGACCAATCAGGAACACAGAGCTTTTCAAATCCAAGCGTTTCAGGAAGAGAGTGAAATCTGGAACTACAAAAATGTACAGTATGTGGAAAATAATGTGTTTTAACCATAAATCACGCGAACACATTGTATTATACCAAATTCACAAAATAATGTTTTTTTTCTTAGCAATAAAATAGGTGCACTTTAAGTGTGCATTTAATGGACATCTTACTATCCCTTGAGGCCACGTGAGCTGAGGAGGTGCCAAATTCCAAAACGTGAATATATATATACATATATAAAATAATATATGTATATATATATATATATATATATATATATATATATATATATATAAAATAAAAAAATAAAATAAAAAAGTGAGAATCTATTAACCGTGCGGCTCTATGTGATTTAGGTGCCAAGAAATGTATTCCTCATGATTTAAATGTACTTGTTAGTCATAATGGTTGCAGTTGTTCTGATTACGTCATAGGTCAAAGGACGTACGAATCGCATGACAATGAAGACGTGACAGATGCAGTATGTCCGAAATTTATTTACTGCACCCACACATACTGTTTTAACTTTAAAGCAGTAGGTACTTCGTCGTATTATGCATTCGGATGCGTTATAGTGACAGTAAAGCAATGATACTCCAATGCTGGAGAAGACAAACAGGAAGACATGTCCACAAACCACAGTAATGTGAGTTTATGGTATTGTGGAGCGAACATCAACAGGACTTATGTGCATGAGGTCACATGTTTAAATCTATATTTTTTTTATACAAAAAAGTATACTATTCTCACTGAAATGGAAAGTATTTGATGGAGAGAAATAAACATGCAGTGTTCCATGCTGAATGTTGTTACCCTATGTCAACAATAAATGGGATTCTGCATAGCCTTGAGGGAAGGATGATACTTAAAGTAACGTTTTAATGATAAGTCAAAAATACGTTTGAGAATAATAAGCTTAGATTTTACTAAAACTGCAATTTAGCATGATCAAATAATTGCAGATGTTAATGGGTTCTGAGAGCTAATCAGAGATTATAAGAGTGGCTGATGAACACCTGCGTTTCTAAAAATAAAGGTTCCTAAAATGTTCTTTGTTGAGTTGTACGGGTCCATAAAGAACCTTTAGCATCCACAGAATCTTTTTGTTTATAGTGGAAAAGGTTCTTTAGGGGGAACCAAAATGGTTCTTCTATGGTATAGCTGCAAAGAACTTTAAAGCACCTTTATTTTTAAGAGTGTATGGAGAATAAGCAAGTGGTGTTCAGATATCTTGTTTATTCACTTCTTGTGTTTGCTGTAATTTTGTGTTGTCATTGTAACTTATTGGAACTTATTCTGCTCACATATTCATTAGTTATAAATAATGTTACAAAACCATGAATGATTTGGTGTTTATTTATCAGGTTTTGGAGCGACTGCAGCAGAGAGGTTTTGAGATTGCTGCTTCCTGTGGAGGCGGTGTGGACTCAACCCAGTTCAGTGAGTACGTTCTGAGGAGAGAAGTCAAACGAAGCCACCGCGGGGTCACAACCTCCGTCATTCGGATCAAACAGGAACCGATGGATTAGCCACCCGCCCTGACAGAAAAAATAAACTGCATATGGTATTTTTACCTGAGTATAAGGGATGTTTCAGTTTTTTTATGCTGTGGACTTCTTCATGGTTACTCTCCATAAATAAACAGTTTTAAAAAAGAAACGTTTTGTTTAAAGTTCAAATGGGATTTTTTCAAATCTCTCCGGCTATGCCGAGTAGTCTCCAAATGATTTACTTTGTGATGGTTTGTTTTAAAACTTCAAGACTGCCAAGACTGCTCCTTTGCCAGATGTGTCTTCATGATGACAGCTAGGAGGAAAGGAAGCTGATGTTAGACTCCATATATGACATCCTGTAAAGAATTTCATCAGCCATACTTATTTAATAACCTGTTTGATGAATCATTTATGTTGCTAATCTTCAAGTGTTTCTCTCATAAATATCGCATCACACCAGAGAGGAATAGCAGCTATAATGTAGCTCCTTGACACATAATTAGAGAAGTATATAAAAACAAACAACAGGTTAAACCACAGCAGTGACTTTTTTATTTTGGGGATTTTAAAATGAGCCTTGATTAAGTCAAAAACAGCCATGAAACCAAATAATTTAAGATATTGCATTACAAAAAAAATAATTTCTTTCCCAAACTGGGTTCTTATTATTTCATTTTGGCATTACAGGAGATTTGTTCTAATAGCAAAATTGCCAAGCCAGTCAAGTGAAACAGTAACTTGTTTATAACCTGGAGAAAAAGTTATTTAAATGTTACAGGAAATTTTAGTTTTCATCATTTGTTTGGCTATAAGTTGACAGTCTCTGGCTATACACTTGAAACTGGTTTATAATCCAAGTTTGAGAAGAATGTAATGTGACATTGTTAATAAAAGTTTCTAAAAATTGCCATGACTCGTTTATTAGGATTCTGAAAATTGTGCCTAAAACAAAAACGTTTAAAACAAAGTGGTTTATTGCTTTAACTAATTTTTAAGACCCTCTTTAAATTTTTAAGAAGTACGAGAGAAAACATTAAGAAATAATGTGTTAATTTAATTGCGTTGTATTTTATTGACTGATGACGTTAGCGAATTCATGCTGCACTGCGCAACCTGATTGGCGTATGACATCAAAGTACCGCGAGAGCGAACGTATGATTTCGCATCGTTCTCGCGGTACTTTGATGTCATACGCCGATCAGTCTACACAGCGCCGTACGAACTCTCAACACGCGTGTAGTTTCTGACAAAAGATTACAGGTGAAGTTAATATGCAGACGAGGCACGAGTGCGCGCTGACAAGCATTTAAGATGCTCGTGCAGTCTTTTTACCGAAGTCTTTCTGTAAAAGTATTTAAGCGCGATATTTTGTACTGAACGATTCGACCTGTTTACTGCAGTCTAAAAAATGTCAGAAACATCTGTCTCAGATCAGTCGAACAACAATCATACCCGTGAGAAAACAGACGACGTGACTCCTGAAGCAGTTAAGGAGCAAGATGATGGGCACTCAAGTATCCCTAAAGGGTCACTGGAAACCCAATGCAAACTCACCTCACAAGACACGTCAGGTAAAGAAAAAAAAACATCAAACCCTAATGCTACCAACACTGAAAACAGCAAACCAGATTCAGCAGCTCTCAATGAAGAAGGCGACCAACCAAAATTAAATGATCCTGTAACTTCTAATCTATCTACTAATCTATCAGCTTCATCTGAACCTGCTCCAAAGGTCATAGCAGGCACTGCAAACATCAGATGCACCACACCGGTAGTTGTGGGTGCCAGGGTTGTGACAGCTACAATGTCCACACTAACACCCAGTGTGCAGGGACCAGGGGCTACCAGCCTGGCACTGGTTCCTCAGTCTGGAAAGGTCTCTGTGAGCTCTGTGGCCATGAACCAGCCCAGGGTCACCACCTTGACGCCAGGCATGACATTGTCGAGGATTTCCACACCATCACAAAACGTAACTGTGACACGCGCGCCCGTGCCATTGCAGCTGCCTGCTAACTTCCAAGTCCCACAGGGTAAGTTTTATGTGTTAGACCAGTGGTTTTCAAACTGGGGGCCGCGTTATGAAATACATTAATTTATCATAAATTCTGTGTAATTAAACCTAAAAAATAAGGCCACTAACCAAAAGCACTACTTTTTGGTATAATTTAATGGTTTTTTTATTAAAATCTTGAGTTTTAGAACAGTTTTTGTCACAAATTTTCTTTGGGGGGCCGCGAAGGAATGCACCGTACACAAGGGGGGCCGCACGCTGAAAAAGTTTGGGAACCACTGTGTTAGACAACTAAGTCAGAAATCTTGATTTAGGAACTTTTGTTGTTTTTCGTCACACATACTCTATGACAGTATAGCCCTTATCCCTAATATTATAGTCAATGACGTGAATTTTTTGTGTCCTTATGGTTTAATTAAACGTAAACATTTTAAAATGTCAAAATAAATTGGTAGCTTACTTGCATACATTCTCTTTTTTTGAGTTCCAAGGCTAAAATTTCTGATTTAACTTTTTGAAAGAATATTTGGGGGGTAATGTAAAAAATGTCAATGTGGTGTAACCGGTTTGTGTCAATTGGTGTAACTAGTATTTTTTATTAAAATGTAAATATATTTTAAAAAAAATTAGAATAAAATATAATTATCTAGTGTAATAATATGATTTGATTACATACATTTTTACATCATTTGTCAAAGATTATTTAAAAACAGCTGTTTTCAGCATATGTCCGGACAAAAATTACAAAAACGCATAAATTAAATTTAGAAATAACTAATAAAATGTGTTTTCGTGTGATATTTTTTTTATGATTACGATTATATGCCGTCTAGGTGGATAAAATATGTAATATTTCTCCTTCTTTGGCGCGATTGGCGGTTACACCATTTGACATTTTCAGGTCCATTCAGTCTAACTTTCATTAAAAAATGTGCAAATGTAAATTTTTATTTGCATAAAATCAACATGAATACAATATGTGCATTGAAATATACCTAATGCATGCTTTTAAAACAAGTTTTTGAGTTTCTCATCTGGCCAAACCGTTTTTGTCACTGACCAACAAGTGGATCTAAAACGTTAAAGGGGACATATCATGAAAGTCTGACTTTTTAGTGCTTAAATTGGGTCCCCAGTGCTTGTATCATCTTAGAAAATGTGAAAAAGATCAAACCAGTAACTAATTTTTGGTAAATCATTGTCTGCAAGCATGTGAAAAAATAGGTAATTGAAATTTGGCTTCCCTGGTGATGTCAGAAGGGGATAATACCGCCCCTTAATCTGCACTATCCAACCACAGCACTGCTATTTAGTGCAGACATCAACTAATTTGCATGTTAAAGGACACACCCAAAAACGGCACATTTTTGCTCACACCTACAAAGTGGCAATTTTAACAAAGTGGAGACACCAAAGATTTATTTGACATCTTAAAAAAGTCTTGTGAAATGTCCCCCTTAAATCAAAGTTATCCTAAGACAAGAATGGGTATTGGTTTTAAGACAACTTTTATGAAAGGTTTTGTTTCGCTTCAAATGTTGATTAGTGTAAATAAGAGATGGTTCATCCAAAAATAAATTCTTGTCAACATTTATTCACCTCCATGTTGTTCAAAACTTGTATATGATGACGACGCACAAAAGAAGATATTTTGAGAAATATCTCAACTGGATTTCCTGTCATACAATGGATGTCAATAGGGACTAATGTTGTTTACCAACATTCTTTAAAATATCTTCTGTTGTGTTTTGCATAAAGGTTTGAAATAACATGAGTGTAAGTAAACAATAAATTACATAAATAATATTTATTTATTTTGGGATGAGCTGTCTCTTTAATACCAAACTAACATACCAATCTTTCCAATGTCATTCTCTCTCTCTCCTATTTCTGAAGGAATGGTGTTAATCCGCAGTGACAGTGGGCAGTTGATGTTGGTATCCCAGCAGGCTTTGGCCCAAGCACAGGCTCAAGGAATGCTGCCAAAACCAACTAATGCCTCTACTGTAGTTAAACCTTCAGCCACTCAGGTGTGTGTGCCTTTGATCACTGTTTGATATCAGGGAGTAAAATCAAAGGTCTAGTAAAAATAATAATATGGGATTTATTACAGTCATCTAAAGCTATGCCTACTTTTGAAGATCTTTATTTGAAATAATGAAAATGAATCTTATCTCTTTTTATAGGCAACAGTAACAGCTGCACCAATCATCCGAGTTTCTCTCCCACCTTCAACCACCGCCAATCTTAAACTTAACCCAACTACCACAACTGTTCAAAAACCGAAGACCACGCCATTGTGTTTGACAGGAACGACCATTATTAAGTCAGCCGGTGTTATAGGAACTGCGGTCAAAAAGCCCAGCTCTACCGTGGGGACTGTTATCAAAGCCAGTCAAATGACTCCAAACAGGAGCACAGCGGGGGTCTTTAACCAGAGGACTAATTCTGTCAACGCAGCTACCGTAATTAATACCCCTGTAAAGGTATTACTCACTTTGGCTGCATCAATTATTGATCCAAACAAACAAAACAAAAAATAATGATTCATACGCTAACTTCAGGGCAATATCTTGACTGGCACGCATTCTTGGCAAGGCTCACACTTTTCCCTTGGGTCATTATTTCCTATATCTCATTAATCTGCTTAATCATGTCAATTTTTCATTTATTTGTCTTTAGTCCATGTGCAAAGGTGCTCCATCCACCCAGGGTAATGCCCCACGTATGGTATGTCCAAACGTACCAACCAGATCCGGCACAAATGCAACCTCAACTCCGGTTAATGTTACAGCTGTAAGTCATGACTTGATACTATGTTGTAAACATTTACATTCACACACTTGTAAGGTTTATTATTATGTGTTCCCTGGAAGTCGAACCCATTGAGCATGATTGAGCCATGCACTACCAGTTGAGCCATGAGCTTTACATATGTTTATCATTGTTTTGCTTTTCTTGTCAGGATACCTTGGAGAACGTGAAGAAGTGTAAAAACTTTCTGGTCACTCTTATGAAACTAGCGTCGAGTGGCACTCGCTCAGCCAACATGGCTCAAAACGTCAAAGCTCTCGTCAAAAGCCTGCTGGTGTGATGTCACTTCCTGCTTTCATTACCAATGCATTATGTATTCAAATGCAAACTTTAGTTTAATGTCATGTTTGTTGTCTTCCTAATGTGTAGGATGGGAAACTAGAAGCTGAAGAGTTTACTGAAAAGCTCTACATGGAGCTCAGATCTTCCCCTCAGCCATATCTTGTGCCTTTCCTTAAGGTGATTTTTAAGATCTATGTTTGGGAATAAAAGAAGACATCTCATTTTTTACCTGATTTTAGGTCTTAATTTATTATCAGACATTTAAAGCTTATATGAATAAAACAACGCTCTGTCTGCTGACTTGACTGCTTTGGTCTGAGTTAAATTATGCCGGGTACACACCAAAATATTTTTTTTACATCTTATAAGATTTTCAAAATGTGATAGACCACAAACATGAGGATAAAAAATCCTAGATTTAACCGTTTTGCTCCTATAATGTGTGGTATGCCATGATATCTCAAAGACAGCACACCACACACGAACAGATTTTCAACCAGAGTCTCGACTGTGAACACAGGAAATCTCATAGTATTTCTGATCGTAAATATTAAACATGTTTAATATTTATGATTCTCGATCGGGGCAACTCTGAGGTTCTTCCGACACTCTTAACACACCGCACATCAAGAAAAAATCTGATAAGATAATCTGTAGAACCATCAAGATAATCGGGACATTGCTAGGATTGTCAGAAGGGGGGAAATCGGCCCAAAATTAGCCCAATTGTTGGTGTGTACCAACAGTTTTTAACCCCTTCAGACGCTGCGTCCACCGGAATAGATATATCATGTTTTGTGGTTCAAACTAATAAAAATGCTGATCAATGAAATAAGGAACACTGATTAAACACCTGAAAAATCAGGTCTGTAGGGGTTAAATTAGTACTGTACCTGAAGATAATGCATGTTAAGGCTGATGTTTTCTCTCATTTAGAGAAGCCTGCCAGCGGTACGTCAGCTCACCCCAAACTCACAGCTCTTCATTCAGCAATGTGAACAAGTCAAGCCCTCAGATTCAGCCTCAACCAAAGCTACAACCCAGAAGCCCACCTCGACCGTCAGCTCCTCCCTCAAATCCACACAGCCAACGAGAGCTGCTCAGCTGGTAAGCCATCTATTTATCATGAAGATTATTTCAGGGGTTGGCCTATATAAAGCAATGTGAAAATTATTTAATAATAAAGAAAACAAATGATATTTCAGTGTTAGTGTTATTCTTAATATATATTTTTTCCAAGTGTGGTTTCTGTATAAAAACAACAAGCATATGTATAGTAAAGAGACACTTTTTACATAAAGGAATAGTTCACCCAAAAATGAAAATTCTGTCATCATTCTCTCACTCTGATGTTGTAACAAACCTGTATAAATTTCTTTGTTCTGATGAACACGAAGGAAGATATTTAGAGGAATGTTTGTAATTAACTCTTTCCCCGCCAATGACGAGGTATCTCATCAATCAAGAGAAAACGCTTCCCTGCCAATGACGAGTAGTTCCGGCTTTCCGCAATACCGCTATTATCCGCAACTTTTTAAAACCGGAAGTATTGCCCTATGGCAAGCTGCTGCATGTCTGTGTCTGTTTTAAAGATCGCTCTGAATGGGATCTCTATGAAAAGTCAGTCACAAAAATGGAATTCTGCTTTTTGCTCAAAATGTGGTGTTTTTGCAGAAACCTACCCATAATCAAAAGCTGATTACAAAAGAACTACTGAAGGTAGGATGAAACTTTTTTTTTTTTTTGAAAGCAGAGGGTCTGTTCTTTCATTTGGTATATTGTATGTTTATATATTTGTAGAAGAACATTTTCTGGAAGGCATTAAACTTTTGTGAAAATCATGAAAAACGCTGGCGCTGGCTGGCAACTTTTTAAAAAATGCTGGCGGTGAAAGAGTTTAACCGTTCGTAAGCCCCATTTACTTCCATAGTTTTAATTTTTCCTACTGTATAAGTGAATGGGGCTCAAAAATGGTTTGGTTACAAACATTTCTCAAAATATCTTCCTTCGTGTTCATCAGAACAAAGAAATTTATACAGGTTTGCTTGTAACAACATGAGAGTGAAAAAATGACGACAGAATTTTCATTTTTGGGTGAACTATCCCTTTAAGTTGTCCACTAGGCAAGGGGAAATTAAATGAGTTGCTAATATTAATATACCTAATTAGATGTTGATTGAACGTGGTAAATAGCTTTTGTGACATACTGTTATAGTATTTTTAATTATGTACTGCATTTCAAAGCAAAGCTTACTAACACTTTTAAGCACTAGGAAAAGGGACACTCCACTTTTTTGAAAATATGCTCATTTTTCAGCTCCCCTAGAGTTAAACATTTGATTTTTACAATTTTGGAATCCATTCAGCTGATTTCTGGGTCTGGCAGTACCATTTTTAGCATAGCTTAGCGTAATCCATTGAATCTGATTAGACCACTAGCATCGCGCTCAAAAACAACCAAAGAGTCTAGATATTTTTTCTATTTAAAACTTGACTCTTCTGTAGTTACATCGCAGATATGGTTAAGAACTATACTCTCATTCTGGCATAATAATCAAGGACTTTGCTGCTGTAACATGGCTGCAGGAGGCGCAATGATATTACGCAGTTCCCGAAAATATTCTTTTGCTTTTGAAAGTAACTAAGGGGACTATTTTCGGTCAGTGCGTATTATCATTGTGCCTCCTGCAGCTATGTTACATCAGCAAAGTCCTTGATTATTACGCCGGAATGAGAGTTTAGTTCCTAGCCATATCTGCCTAGAAAACCGTAACTTTTAATTTTCCGTCGGTCTTGATACACGATGTAACTACAGAAGTGTCTAATTTTAGATGGAATAAAATACTGAACTTTTTTGGTTATTTTTAGCACGATGCTAATGGTCTAATCGGATTCCATGGATTATGCTAAGCTATTCTAAAAGTGGTACCGCCAGACACGGAAATCAGCTGAATGGATTCCAAAATGGTAAAAATCAAATGTTTAACTCTAGGGGAGCTGGAAAATGAGCATATTTTCAAAAAAGTGGAGTGTCCTTTAAGCATAAGTTAAGCATTTTACTCTACAGCATTTGAGCCATTGGCACACAGCTTATGCTAGAAATTCTGGCAAACTTTATCTCATTCCTTAGTAAAAGGCAATTTTATGTGTTTTATTCATACCTGGTTTAGCTTACATGAGCAAAATTCAATTTCCATGTGAAAGAATTTATTGTGAAGTGCACGTGCTTAAAGTGCTTTTTGGTTAAAAATAAACTTCTGATGTGTATACTTTATCTAAATCATATAAGGGCTCATTGTACAGTAAATATACGGTTATGTGATGTGACAAATTTTGGTACACCAAGGGGGCAACACAGTTACCCTCTGACACATCTAACAGCACTGTCCCATACCATATGAAGTATAGAGTTAAATATCTTAGATATGTATGATCAGGGACCCTGAGTGTACAGTCTTGATGTTTTATGTAACAATTAAATTATGTTTGTGTTTGCGTGTGTGTGTGGTGTGTGTGTGTGTGTGTGTGTGTGTGTGTGTGTGTATGAGAGGGAGATATTCTCTAATTTCACACTGCTTCATTCCCAGTGCACTGGTTCATTTTTATGACAGCCTCCCTTCACTTTGTCTTCATTTCCCGGTTAACTCGCCACCGCCCACGGTATACAGGCTAATTCACTTAAAACCACCGGTATCCCACAAGCCCTAGCACAGGCAAATTAGTTTTACACCAGAGACAAAGATGCATGAGTCTTACCCCATTTCTTACCAGGAATGTCATGTTATCATATTCAAATAATGTCATGATTTGCTTTTCCGTAATCTAATATCGTCATTTTATTGGACGTCTTGATGGATTTCCACGGAAATATGGAAGCTCATTTTGCATACACCTGAATAGACTTCGGATATTTTGATTACTTGAGAGAATCAGAAAGTGTTTCTCCTAATGCTTGACGTAGATGGCTTTTACAGTGTCCTCGAGGTGGACTAGACGCACTATAACTTCTTTAAGTATTTCATTTCCATAATTGTTGTATTTTTTCAGGAATTGTATTTTGATGCTGAATTCTTATCGCCTTAACTTTTTTTAGTTGATCCAGCAACCTAAAGGAGTCATCGTCAAACAGTCGGTCACATCGTCACCTCATGTTGTCCTACCTGCGCAGACGCACTCTCAATCCAAACAGCTGGTCATTCAAAGCAACGCTCACCCAAAAGGTACAAGCTATGCTTATTTGCATCTTAGATGTGGAAATTGTCTGTAATTACACGGATGTTTTGTAAGTTCAGAGAAAGTTTTATTGATTGCAGCTTAATTTGCCGCAAGACCAGGTGAATTTTATTATTCTTTTGCTTTCTCCTCCAAATGTCCCAATTCATTTCCAGCTGATAAAAATATCTGTATTTTTATTCTGCCCCAACAGGTGCTGTTGTGCGGCCTTTCCTTCAGGCGTCTAAAACGCACTTTTCTCAGCCGGCCCTTACAGCACAGGCGCACGGCTTCAAGGACAGCACCCCGGGGTCTTTCCGGTAATAGCTCTGACTTGCGGCCATTCTTAGGCGCTCTGTGCATGGGTGTGTGTGTGTGTGTGTGTGCATCGGTTCTTTAAAGGGTGAATGTAGGTAGAAAACCGTTATGTGGCTGTAGCTTTAGCTTCCTAAAACTACACCAATTGATACGTCTATGATGATACACACATGGGTGTTTTCCTTAGATGCAAGAAAGCCAGTGGTGCCTCAAGCCATATTTCCCAATTTTAAAGGTAATCAACCATTGCTCTGCAATGTTGAATTAAAGTTACCAGTAAGTGTGAAATTACCAAAATAGTACTAATGTATAATGTAACTGGATCGTTCTTGGTTATTTTGTAAAGTTGGGTAAAAGCAATGCTGTAAATTGGTAGTATAATGGTAGGCCTAATGAAGTTGGCAGATAGTAAGTAACGCGTTACTGTAATTCCACTATTTTTAGCAGTAACAAGCGTGTAACAAAGTATTTTTTTTAAAATCAAGTAACACAATTACAATTATTGAAATTTAAATGAGTTTGTTACTCATTTTACTCTATTTTGTAAAAAAAAAAACACTTGCAGACAAGACATTTCCGATCTAACGTCGCAGGACCGTGGTGGGCGGCGCAATGAATCAATAAACTTAATGTTGCGTATAGAATGAACATGAATCTAAACGGGACAACATACCTTTGTTTAAAAATTGTGCGGGAGTCATAATCCATCCGGTCTCATGTTTGTAAATTATCTTTGCCAAGCAATCCCAGACATCAACTTGCATTTGTAGTCCACAAAAGTAATAAATCTGAGAAATGTTAATATATTCTTAGATGTTTACATTGGCCTTCATGGAAGAGAACGATCCGCAACTGTTGTTTCCAGTCAAATATGCACTGTACAAAAGTCTTAAAACTCCATATGTGTGAGTGCGCATTTATTTTCAGTTTTGGTTTCACTTGCTGTGTATCCGACAAATCAATCCACTCGCTCTGTGTCCGTCCGACAAAACAATCCACGTACTCCGTTTTCTGATTAAATATCTTCCTTTAATCTTGTTTATCACTTAAATCAAACATAATATAACATATTATATACATAACATATAATCATAACAAAATATACAAACAATATATGATCTTAAATCTTAAATATCACGGATGCGGTAAAGAGAACTGTGCAACTCCACTGTATTCCACTGTAGTCCTGCGCACTACCTGCCGCAAGCTTCACAGTCTCCAAATTCTTAAAGAGACAGTACACAATTTTAACACATTATATATTTTCAATGTAAACATACAGAATATTTGTCTAAATGGTCTAAATGATATACATAACTGAACTAAGCTTACATATTAATATAATTTCTAACAAAAATATTCAAAGGCTGAATCTAAAGCAAAATAGGCTCCTACAGTAAGTGATATATTAGAGTCTTACGTGTAAAATATCCAGGGCCGCATTAACACTGTAAGGGGCCCCTGGGCTTTATCATTTTGTGTGGCCCTTTATCCACCAGAATTGCAGCCTACATTCACACAATCTTTATAATCACTAAGTGCAAGTTGTCAGGCTTTTATTTTGCTGGAATAAATGGAATGAAAAAATATTAAAACCATATCAGAATGCCCGCAATATACTCAAATATCACTGCATAACATATGCACATAGTCCTAGGTGACCCGAATAGTCTAAGATTCGATGCTTTGACAGGAGAAGCCTGATTCGACTACTGCACAGTCAATTGTCGCAGATGTGTTATAAAATTGAGGATCATTTCATTTTGGCTGTATAAGAGTGCACAGTATCTGATTTCACATTTAACAGCTTTCTCCCAATATAAAAAATATACATCCTATTATGATAATACTAAGTAAATAATATAGTAGCTTTTAATAAATATTTTTAAAGTCTGTTAATAGCCTAAATCCCGTGACAGGGCTAGACGTCCATATCCAGAAACCATTGCAAAGTCTCTTTGTTTCTGCAATTAAAAAGACAAAACAGGTAATTCTATACTTTCGTTATTTTAAAATTAATTTTAATATTTCCTTGTTTTTATTTAATTTATAGATTATTTAGTGTTATCTGATTAAACTATTTGTGGGTTTTATTCCCATGCGCATTTAGGCATTTTGCACCCATGTTCTGCACCTATTGATTCTGACTTTATTTTGTTTTTATTTTTTATTAATTATAAAGGTAAATTCTGATATAATTTAAGTTCTGTATACGTTTTGGATTGCTTTTCGTTGTGTCGATGTTGCGCGGTTGCATGCTGTCACATTCAACTTAGCCGAACGTGCTAGGTGCTCTGCATGATCATATTTAGGCATTCATCAAACGTAACATCAAAAAACTGATTTTTTTCGACAAGTATAAGTTTTAAAATGTATTTAAAAAGGTTGCTTAACTTGTCAAAAGTTGAGCTACAAAACAGGTAAGCCGTTTTTGTGAATACAGAGATGATCAAAGTGAAAGTAAGCAATCAGATATTTTTGTGCAAAATAATAAAGCATATATAGTGTCTATAAAATCCTTAATTTCAGTGTTTTTCGGTTATACATGAACCGTTTAAGTAATTGTATATAAAGCTTGTTTTTTATAATTTACAGTAACAAACTATATGTAATTTCTCGTCTTTTATTTCCTTGCCACGCTAAATCTCAAAATGAAACGATCGCTGAACTTAGCCGTGGCTTCCGAGGCAGAATCTAATTTGTTATTTATTAGATTTAGTTATCAAAAATGTTTTGTGTAATATCTTTGTGTGCTGTTCTGTACATCTTGGCTTTAAAATGTTACGAGGAATCATTTAATGAATGTTTATATACACGTTGTCTTTCATATTAAGATAAAAACGCGTCCTCAGTTTAGTCTTTGTTCATCACTTGAAAGGCACTTTTGGTCACTTTATCAGAAAGCTGTCTGTGTTGCCTTCAGAAATGCAATAATGGATATTTCAGACAGAAATTTTAAAAAGCGCACTAATGATTGCAGGGTAGCCTATAAGTAAGTGAGAGATTTCCTTGCGCAGGAACTGCATTCACGCACGGACATTCAAAGCAAAGCGATTAAGCATAATTTTAAAGGGAGTATCAACTTTTTATAAAATGCGGCAGTTATTTTTTTCCGGCAACTCGGGGCCCTTCCCAGCCCGAGGCCCTGGGCTTAAGCCCAGGTAAGCCCATGCATTAATGCGGCCCTGAAAATATCCCATACATATAAGAAACTTTACTAAAATAATGCAGTACATAACCAAACTAACAAACGAGTGACGCCCACTGTGGCCTATCATTTTATTGTTTGACTGTTAAGTACTGTTCATATATACATTTAAAAAGCAGACATAAAAGTAACTTAAGATACTTTCCCTAGTAACTAATTACTTTTGATATACAGTAACGAGTAATTCAATTACTTTTAAAAGAAGTAACTAGTAACTGTAACTAATTACTAATTTTCAGTAACTTGCCCAACACTGGTCATGAAATGGCCAAAAACGAAGAAATGACGTAACTGGTGCGTGGTGTGTAAGATGGACATGAAGATGAGGATTTAAGTGAAACTGCAATTTCTGGTCACTAATAATAGCTAAACAACAGTTAGTAGTAATAAGATTCATGAAATATGTAACTGTTATTGTAGGTATTATATTTTAAGCAGTGTTTAAAAATGCATGAGACTGAATGAGATAATACCTTAATGTTACTTCATTTTAATAAGCATGTCTGTAAAAATTCCTTATTGGACTTACATTTTTAAGTTTAATCAACTTGAATTTACAATTATTTAAACTTTCTTGGCTAGTAAGGAGTTGGTATAAATTATAAGAATAAAGTTAAAATAACTTAAGCTAATTCATCTTTTTAGCAATTTATTCAAATTTATAGCAATCAATTTTATAGCAACTCCTCACTAGTCAAGAAAGAAACACATGGATTGTAGGCAACAGTTTACTTCCTGGGATTGGTGATGTATACAAGACCGACATTATCATAATTCCTCACGCTTCGGACTCAGCCTGTAATTTAACTCCTGTTAGCATTGAATTGTGAGTGAATCTTTCAAACATGGTAAGGAGCGTCACATTTCGGGTTGATGTCGGAGGTATTCGGACCAATCACAACGTACAAATTAGCTGGCCAATCAGAGACACTGCTTTCCTCAAACGCTCGGATTTTGTACAAAGCCAGTGTATTTGGAGCTACAAAAATGTACGGTATGTGGAAAATAATGTCTTTTTTACCATAAACCACATGAAAAATTTGTATTATACCAAATACACAAAATAAAGATGTTATTTAGCAGTAGGTGCCCTTTTAACTGTAAGTGCAATAAGGCGTTTTTTACAGTGTATAAACATTGAAAAAGGGTTGTTTTCTAAAGGAATAGTTCACTTGAAAATTAATTGCCTTATTTATTTACTCTTGTGCCATTTGAGGCGGTCAGTAACATTTGAATCTCATTGGTTCTTATTTGTTATGTAACTAGTTGTTATTTGTGTGTCATCGTTGACGCAATAAGATTTGATGTTATTGATGTGCTGCCATATTTGAACTTGCATTGCTGATTTGTGTGTTTACACTGATACACAATCTACTGATCACAGAAAAGCTCAAAATATTGGTTTTCTCTCACAAATGTATCATTTTGTTTCAGAAGACATTTATTAACCCAGTGAAGTCATTTGGGTTATTTTTAATAATGGATGGTTTGGCTTTTTGGAGCTTCAAAATGTTAACAACTATCAATGGCATTACAAAGCTTAGAATGTGTTTGGCTAAAGAAAGTCACCATGTGGGTGAGTAAATTATGGGATAATTTTATGTTAAACTATTCTTTTAACAACATTAAGTAAATAAGCTGTTCACCTTGAAACTGTGTAATCGTCAAATGGAAATGAAACATGAGATAACACTGGATGGAAACTCCATTTCTGAAGTCCAGCTGATCAAGTTTAAAGACAATAGGATTTTATTTTATGTGCGCATTTTTTTGCTCTTCATTTAGAGATGACGACGACATTAATGATGTGGCCTCCATGGCAGGAGTGAATGTGAGTGAGGAGAACGCTCGTATCCTGGCCTCTGGCTCTGAGCTCGTGGGATCAGTGATCCGCTCTTGTCAAGAGGAGCCCTTTTTGTTCCCATCAGCCCTCCAGACACAAGTGCTACACATAGGTAATTTCACTCAGACCAGACAAAACTGGGTACTGGATATCTTCTACAGTATGCACTACCTTTCATAGTCAATTCCAGTGGAAGGGCTAATGCGGTATAAATATACATATGTCAAGCATAGACACAAAAAAAATGCTAGAGTTTTTTCAACCCAGCTACAGCGTTGGGTCAGATGGGGACAAACCCAGCTGCTGGGTTAAATTAAAGGCAGTGTATCTGATTTTGAAACATGCTAACGGTAGCCTCTTAGCACTGAAATCACGATCTGAATTCAGGTTTTTGCTCTTTCCTGATCCAGATGGTTTTTGTCGTTGTTGTTTCAAAACAATTATTTCATTTCAATAATACATTTCAATTCTGCAGGAAAGTTTGCCATTCCCCCTCTGTTTACAGTAGGGTGGCCATTCGTGCCAGTTCCGCCGGACACGTCCCGAACATGTTTTTGGGTTCGTTCTCCGGAAGTCGCGTTGCTCGACCGCATACGTCATCAAGGTTTAATATTTCGGGTTTAATTTCAGAAAAGCAACCGTTACATTTCAAAGTAAGAATGAAACTGCAATGATTGTATGTCTTAAAAGAAATAAATCTTAATTTTCTAATGTATTTTAACTGAAATGTGAGAACATCGATGACGTACGCGGTCGAGCAATGCGACTTCCAGAGAACGAACCCGAAAACATGTTCGGGATGTGTCCGGCGGAACTGGCACGAATGGCCACCCTAGTTTACAGACGGGAGGTGAGCGCACGTGAACGCGCTGATGACATATGGTGTCTGCGTAAACAGGGTGCACAGTGGCATGCAAAACACGTTCACAGATAAGGGGCAAAAATTGCACGCGTCCAATTATTGCTTTCGTTCTGACTTTAATGATTTGTTGAATTTTTTTTTGAACATTCTACACCTTTCACAGATGACATATATTCATAAAAATAAATTTAGACAACTTAAAATAGTGATTGCTATCAGGATGTGAGGAAACTTTTAACCAGCATAACTAAAATGTTTCTGGATCAAATCAGATACCCTGCTTTTAACTTAGAAAATGTTTAGATTTGACCCAAGAATGGGTTAAAGGGACACTTCACCCATTTGCATTAATCTTTGTATAGTTAGAACCCCAGTCATGTTTTTGAATGGTCGTGCATCATTTCCTTAGTTGACACTGAGACAGGAGAAATACAGATTTCAGTGTTGCACTTCCTTCTTTCAATGATGTAAAAATCATCACTTTGCATCATTGAAAGAAGGAAGTGCAATATCTTTGTTGAGGAAGTAAGACTACAAACACCCATTTTCTCTGTCACATAGGCACCAAATTCGAAATGTATGTTACATTTTGACTACAAATATGACACACTTTCAATAAAGATGAATGTTTCTACGGGTGAAATGCTCCTTTAAAACAAAGCAGTATTTTGGGTTGAAACAACGTGGCATTGGTTTAAGTATAACCCAACAGGTTGAGTTTGTCGCTTTTTCACCCAACACTGGGTTGAAAATAACCCAGCATTTTTTTGTGTAGTGCTTCCACTATTAGGGAGAGAAGGTCTGTCAAAGTAAGAGTAACTAACATGTTTATTTCCATACAGTGCTTGGTTGTTTCAACCCATAGGTGGGTAAAATTTGAGGAGCTCGGATACAAAAGCTGCTAAACGCCACCTCCATTAAAAATTAGAAAATTATATTAATGCTCTCAACACGTATTAAACATTCATCAAATGCATTTGCTTGAAGTCTGCTTATTCCTGGCCTTAGGCCATTCAGAAATACCTGTTTGTTGACACAAACCATTAAGGGTCTTATCAACGCTTATTTACAAGAAAACATGTCAGACACACTTAGAGGGTTTTGCATCTGAGCTCTTCATATGGACAAACCCAACAGTTGGTTTAAATAAACCATACAGAAATTTCATTCCAAAATAATGGGTGTTTTCAACTCAAGGTTCGCTTATAGACTTCCAGGTTCAAAGTATTTAAACCCAATGGTTTAGGTTTGTCAATATAAGCATGGGTTAAAACAACCCAGAATTTTTTCTCAAAAGGTAATGCATGCAAAATAGTTTTTATCCAAAGGGACTTGAAATGCATTCCCCAACACTTCTCTCCTTTGCTAACCTAAGCTACATCTCGCTATATCATCTTCATTGTCTTGCTTACCCCATACAACAATATATCTTTATTTAAAATGCAATTGCATATGTCATCCCTTCTGTTTGTCAAAGTAGCTTCGCCTCCCTCAGCTCTGCCTCAATGCTGTACATCCTGTCTGTGTTTTTTGGGGGCATATGTTGCACCGTGCTGCTGTGACAGACATGGAGCGCAGGCTCTGTCTTTGATCAGCGGTATCTCTGACGAACCCGTTCTGCTTAATCAGTATGCTAATGACTGCTGAGCCGCGCAAAGTTGCCAGAGTGGCAGGAATCCACTCTCCTGCACTGATCAAAAAGTGTCTGAACAAGGAAGAGAGAAAACGGCAGAGGGAAGGAAGAGAGAGACTGATAGAGAGAGAAAGAAAGAAAGAAAGGGAGAGAGAGATGGCCGGAAGGTAGGGGAGTCGTGCGGAGGAGGTGGAGATGGGAAAGGAAAAAGTGAAAATGAAAGAGACAGGCTTGGCCTCGCAGGAACTCGGTCCAGATCAGCAGAAAGGGCAAAACTGAGATGGCGTTGGAATGTTTGCAGATGTCTGTCTGCTCGGCGAGTGTAACGGGCCGACAGGAACAAAGCGCGTCTGACGTTATGGAAATTTGAATACAATGTAAACGGTACAGGAAAACATTGACATCTTTGCATTCTAACGGGATGAAAACATTTGCTTCCAAATCGTCATTTTAGTCAGGCGTTAAATGGGTCTATTCAAATGCTCTATTAGAAAAGTGCAAGTGTATTCCTGGGTCAGTATACTTTCTTGGAATAACATTTCTGTAAAAAAAAAACCTACCCCAAACCCTGATCAGAAGTTATTTCTAAAGACTGAGAGAATTTATAGATAACAATGGTGTCAAAGCACTTAACCTTAAGCTTAAACTTCTTTTGAGCCCTATTCAGATTGCAATTGTTTCTCATAAGGATGACCGTAAAAATAAATTTGAATGCTGCCTTCGCAATAACTCATGCATAATATTTAAAATTTGCTGTGAATGTGTATGTTTATAATTCGAAACACCTGGAAATGCGCTGTACGTGTGTAAGCAATAAGGTACGAGAGGCTGTGCTGTATCGTGAATAAGTAAAGGCTGAAGGGCGTTGTTAGGCACGACGCGAAGCGGAGTACCTGCAACCCCTTCAGCCGTTACTTATTCACGATACAGCACTTGCCTCGAGTACCTTATTGCTTTTATAAAACGGTTACCACACAATATTAAAGTAAAAGAAATATTAGTGCAACTTTCATGAAGTTAAATCAATAAAAGCATTCCTTCCGCTAGAAAAAATAGTCCCTGACTGCGAACAACAACATGAAAGCTCAAATAAAAACAACAAACTGTTCTCAGACTTTGTCTCATTATATGTAAGGTTAATTACGTGATTATTCACATGACCTGGATACTTGATTATATGTATATGGGAAACTGTTGTGTAATTGAATACATTTTCAAATTATTATCAGCAGCAACAAGTGCTAAATACAGACAGAGAAGAGAGATAATTGAAACGATGAAAAGTATGGGCACAATCTTTTATGTCACATAACCATATGGTACTTTTTAGTGGTCTTAAAGGAAGTGCAGAATTGTATTCAGAGATCTGAATTCGGACAGCAAATAAATGAACACACGACCTTGATGTTTGTTAAAATAAAGTAGATAATTCAGCCGGGAATTTTTACTCGGGTGGTTGGAGAAAAACACGGACTTTCTGGATTCGGACGGCAATAAAATTCCTGACCACCCCTGTAAATTATGAAAATACCTTACAACCCCACGAAAAAAAATTATCAACACAATAGGGCTTAAAAACTAAACTTAATCCCTCAGATCTGATGGTTGATTTGAATTAGGATTGCACAATAATTTTCTCAATGTGTGCATCTGCAATAGTCCCATCGCAGAACATGCAGAATATGTGATTTTTTTCGAAAGGAAAACATTTTCGGATGCTTTTGCCAGTGTTAAACTATATGAGAACGGTTTGAAACAGCAGAGAGAAATCACAGATTCAATAACATTTCACCTCGCAAAAGACATGGTGACCGTTAATACGATCACAAAGGTTTTATTAACACTACTTAGTCGCTTGACAAGAGATATGTAACACCATCACGCAACTAAACTAGTCAACATTTGAAGTGGGTCAAAAAAGTGAATCAAAGACAAGAACGGGTAGTGTTTAAAAAGATGAGACAACTTTTATGAAAGGTTTTGATCTACTTCAAATGTTGACTAGTATAGTTCTGGCAAACTGAGGAAAATATACAAGAAATGCAAAGCAGAATTTAATTCCTTTGGTCTTTTGTGTGTGTTTGTGTGTGTGTGCGCGCGCATGCATGCAGGTGGTTCTCTAGGTATCACTGAGGTTTGTCCTGATGTTGTTGAATTTCTCTCTCTGGCTACACAAAAGAGACTAAGAGACCTGATGGAGAAACTCACTGCTGTGGCACAACATCGCCAAATCTCATATAAGGTATGAACTTGAATTGAAAATAAACAAGTTACTAAAAATGTTTGTTCAGACCTTTAAAGACAAAATTAAACCATGTTTTTAAAAAAAGTACTCAATGATTCAAAGCACATACACCCATCATAAATAGAAACCATATGAATCCAGTGAGTTAATGTCTTTCGAAGCAAAATGATACGTTTGAGCTTATTTTGAGATTATTTAGCAATCAGTACATTAGTGTAAACATAAAAATCAAAGCAATGGAAATGGAAATATGGCTGCACGTTAATAACGTTAAATCTCATTGGTTCTTGCATGTCTTGTGACTCAGCCCAATCTGATGAATTGCATATAAATAGCACACCTTTTGAAAAGTCATGCAATACATACGCCAAAGTCCAATTTTGCATGCATATGATATGCCAATTATTTTTGTTTACTAAGGGCGCACTTACAATAGGCTAACCCATTAGGTGCCCCACCACGATTGTCCCCCCTCCCTACTCCCCCTAAAAGCACACACTCACACTGTACTTGAGCGATCCGAGGCCGGGCGCACTTTCGTCATTAGGATGTGATTGTTTTGAATAAAACAGGAAGTGAAGCGCTCTCCTAACACTGGAACCCATCGTAAAGTTAAGTTTGTGTTTTTATTGAGTTGTTTGGTGCACGATGACACACAGCCCTCTCACATGCCTATCATATTGCTTAGTTGGTCTGTTGCATGTGCAGCTCAGACATTCACGTAACCCTGCTGCGTGCATTAGAAGGTTTTTACGAAGGCAGATGAAGGTGAGTGGTCACGCAAATGACGTCTCTCCTTTTAAATCATGCTGTGGTGCGATTTGCGATAACACTGAGCGTTCCGCGCCTGAGCACCCAGGCACAGTACAGAGCGATCACAGGCCCGGACTTCCTTGTGAAGTCCACACTTTGATGACATCATGTAGTGCAGACCTTAGGGACCCGAGTCCACATGGGTGCACCGGAGTCGTATTTAAGGACAGACTGGAATGTCATGCCAGAAATAGGAAGAGAAGTTTCCCATCAGTGTGAACTCCTCCCATCCATCGTTTGATTTGTCTGATTGCACTTTCGCAAGGACCTCTGGGTTGGTAAAGTGTGTGGAGCCTGCAGCAGTGCGGGCTTGGCCAGAAGACCGCATCAAGAGTGCAAAGGGGGAGCTGATGAGCACACGTAAAAATGACAGATGGGACACCCTACAGACTCGTATACTAAGCAAGAACGTGCAATTTAAGACCACGAGACCAAAAGTCTACATAAAGTGCGCCATTTGGGACAGGGCCACACTAGTCAAACGAACCAGGCTTTGGGGTTCAAATGCACCCGGGGCGTGGCTTGGTTTGGATAGTGTAAGTGGGCCCTTAACTCTTTCGCCGCCAGCGTGTTTAAAAAAAGTTGCCAGCCAGCGTTTTTCATGATTTTCACAAAAGTTTAATGCCTTCCAGAAAATGTTGTTCTTTAAATATATAAACATACAATATACCAAATGAAAGAACAGACCCTCTGCTTTAAAACAAAAAAAGTTTCATCCTACCTTCAGTAGTTCTTTTGTAATCAGCTTTAGAATATGGGTAGGTTTCTGCAAAAACACCACATTTTGAGCAAAAAGCTGAGATAATTAAATTTTTGTGACGGACTTTTCATAGAGATCCCATTCAGAGCGATCTTTAAAACAGACACGGACATGCAGCCGCTTGCCATAGGGGAATACTTCCGGGTTTAAAAAGTTGCGAAAGGGCACCACCTAGTAGATAATAGCCGTATCGCGGAAAGCCAGAAATACTTGTCATTGGCAGGGAAGTGATTTCTCTTGATTGACAAGATATCTCGTCACCATTGAGAGATCTCGTCAATGGTGGCGAAAGAGTTAAAGGGACACTCCACTTTTTTTAGAAAATATGTTTATTTTCCAGCTCCCCTAGAGTTAAACATTTCATTTTTACCGCTTTGGAATCCATTCAGCCGATCTCCGGGTCTGGCGCTACCACTTTTAGCATAGCTTAGCATAATCCATTGAATCTGATTAGACCAGATAAGAGTTTCAATTATTTTTCCTATTTTAAACTTGACACTTCTGTAGTTACATCGTGTACTAAGACCAACGGAAAATTAAAAGTTGCGATTTTCTAGGCAGATATGGCTAGGAACTATACTCTCATTCTGGCGTAATAATCAAGGACTTTGCTGCCGTATCATTGCGCCTCCCGCCTCCTGGATTAAAAATAGAAAAATAATGTAGAAACAGATACATTAAATCACATCCTAACCCAAATCCCAAATCTAACCCCAAGCGACAATGGTTTAAAAATAGAAAAATTGAGAAACCAATGCATAAAATGACACGAAAGACGCGTGGTATTAAGTGAACGGAAGGACTGCTGTATCATATGCATGCAAAAAATAGACTAGACGCAATTTATGAGAATGGGCTGTGTGACTAGATATGCGTTTTATCCCATGCAAGAACCAACGAGATTCAACGTTATTAATTGGAACTGTTCTTTTAAGGGTAAACTTGACATTCAGTATTGTGTGTCTGGTTAAAACCTAACACTGTGTGTGTGTGTGTTTCCTGTGGTAAGGATGATTGGCGCTACAGTCAGACCAATGACGCGCGTTCTCAGCTGAAGTTCCTGGAGCAGCTTGAGAGACTAGAAAAACAGAGACGAGAGGAAGAAGAGCGGGAAGCATTGCTCCGTATCGCCCGGGTAACCAGCAGGCACGACGAGTTTGTTCAGCACGGGGGGAAACACAAATATAACCTTTGTTTTCATTTATAGAGCCGCTCCAACAACGAAGACCCAGACCAACAGCGTCTCAAACAGAGAGCGAAAGAGGTAGATGGATTTCTGTGTGTTTGCGTAAATAAAAAATAAAAAACACCTCCACAACCTGTTTTTCATTCCTTCTGCTCCCTTGTATAGCAATGAGGACAATCAATGTTCTTCATAAAGTCCCATTTGCGCCCCACATAGACAAATCCACACACGCACATATACACATACCCCGGAGACAAGGCTCCCTAATTGGGGGCTCATTTTAATTGAGTCTAATATTGGGTCTGGAATTGAAGCCCGGGGCCAAACAGGGAACAGAATGTAATGAAAGCCCTCCGGAAGAGTTGTGTGTCTGTTTACAAGGTAACGCTGATTTACTCGGGCTCCCTGACACACGGTGTACACACATGACACGTTTCTGTACTTTCTGTTCTTTGTCATAGCTATCGGTTAAATCAATAGTGCTCATATGAAAGATTTATCACCGATAACAGCTTTCCATTTTTTCCCAAACATTCAACGTGGAATCCGTTAGGCCGATGGAAAGATTGATTTGATTTTTTGAATGCCAGTCAAACACACGTTGCATTTTTATTTACCCTTTTTTAGATGCAGCAGTTGGAGTTGGCACAGATGGAGCACAGAGATGCAAATTTGGCAGCGCTGGCAGCCCTCGGGCCCCGTAAGAGGAAACCTCTGGAGGCCCCCGGCCCAGGGGCCAACCAGGTACCCGTACGAGTCTGTACAACCACCCTATTGTGCTGTATGATCGTTTTTCTGTGTACTATATACACAGAAAATGAGCACATATAAATATATAAAATAATCACTTGCACACATAAACAATGCTTTCAGTCATTTCTGTCTGTATTCAACCAAAATGGTTTTACACTTATGGGTTGCATTAAATTCATGTCACGTGACCTCCGACTGTACACCAAAGATGCTCAGTATAGCATTTTTAAAGCATCTTAAATGCAAAATACGCTTCAAAGGAAAACAACTTGATGTGTAAAATACTGCATGATTGTACGTGGGGTTTAAGTGTTAAGGAATAGACTGAACAAAAGACTGAAAGATTGTATATTAGTTTAGTTTAATTAGTTTTTACGTTTGTGAATTCTCTTTGCTTTAGGCAGAGATGAATTATAATACATGAAAAGATGGGTTTGAGTTTTGTGAACTTAAATTACACAGGCCTTTGAAAAAAGCCTCCTCTGCCCGAGGAAGTTTTGTATTTGCCTCTTTTTGAGGTTTTATCTCTGTAGTAGAATATGCATCTGGATGAAGACCCAAAGATTAACTGAGGTTCAAAAGTATTAAGGGCTTCAACCGTTTATCTTAAGTTCAATTGTTTGCATTAGCATTATTAGTTAACATCGCCGAGTCACACTTCGGATTAAATTTGCACCCAACTCTATCATTCTCTCTTATGGTGTGTTTTTTGCTCCAGGATCAAGGTGAGTTTTTTTAGTAGTCGTTCTGATTATTAGTGAGTTTTCATAGTATAATAATAAATGAGTTTTATCTCTGTGTAACTATAGTAGCAGTTCCAACTTCATTTTAGGTCAAACAAACTTAATTCTTTTTTGTTCACCCCTCAGTTGTTAGGTCCATACGGGCAGTTTGCTATTCAGAGACCCCCAATTCGAGTCACTTTGAGAGATCTGATTTTCTGCATGGAACAAGACCCCACATTCAGACAATCTCTCATGTTATATAAAACATATTTGCAGTAGATTGACCTCAAATGTTTAGTTTGTTTTGTGTTTAGATGGGTGAAATTTAATGTCACAATGTTAACATGTGAATACACTGACGTTTTGTCATATTTCTGTCATTATTGTGATGTATATGTTTATGTATATATACATGGCACAATGGGATTAAACACTTACAGCAGCAGGTTTTGTGTTTTTTATAAGGGTATTATCCCACATCAATGTGTGTTCGTTCATTTCAGATTGAGTCAGAAATGACTTTCGCTACACAAACAGCTTTGAAATGTTGTAATAGACTGACTGTTATTGCGTTTTCAAAGTCGATTGGGGGTTGTATAGAGGTCTGTACATGCCCCAGGGCAGTACGTGCCCCCACCCAGGCCAAACCAACCAGAACAAAACACTGCCTTGGGAACCACAACCAACCAATCACACCTATACTGCCATAGGCATCAAAATCACCGCAGGATGGTAGCGTGGAAACTAATACTAACCAGTAAAAGCAGGATAATACTACAGAGCCCAAAAATAATTGCTGAAACTGCTTTGACTTAATTACAAACCTTTTCAAGACTGGTCATAACTTTAAGCCAATTTATCGTTTTATTTAACTGACGTTAAGGGATAGCTCATCCAAAAATGAAAACTCCGTCACTCCGTCTGTCAGCTGTCCCAAACCTGCAATGTCTTTGATGATATTTTGAAGTAATGCTCGTGCTAGTTTTGGAGCACTATATTTCATAGTTTTTTTCCTATGGAAGCCAATGGTGCCCCAAACCTGCTTGATTGCAAATCTTTGTTTCTGCAGAACAAAGAAATTTATACAGGTTTGAAACATCTTGAGGGTAATTAAGCTAAATACAGGGTTCCCACACAACTTTAAATTCAAGGATCTTTCAAGGACTTTTCAGGTCCAATACCCTCAAACTCAAGGACTAAATGTGGGGATACATTTCAAGTAAGAGCAAGGTTACATCGTGTTACCTTTTAAAGATACATTATTACAGTTCCCTTTCGAGGGAACTCGCGCTGCGTCACTGCGGTGACACTTTGGGGACGCCTCCAGGGGTAAGTGTGTCTGAATGTGTATATTAAATGCAACCAATGGTGAGGCTTAATGACAAAGACAGGGTGACGCGGGAACCAGGAAGTATATCGCTATCTGAAATATTGCCAAAGACGGTGTTACAGGGACGCAGGAAGTATGGAAAGGGAGACACAGCGTCTTGTTCCCTTCTCAGGGAACAACAGTTAAATACATAACCTGAGACGTTTTCATGTGTCAAACACAACTATGCAAAAAAGCATTTTGGTATGAATCAACATTCGCATACAGAAGAGTGTTTAGCACGTGTGCTTAAAAGGCTAGAAATGTTTTATTATCCTACACTACAAAGGGAATTATATGGATTTTTTTCCAGGAAACGTCTTACATTGAAAGTGCTTGAATCTATTTTATGCATGTATATTTTCAAAAGCTTCCCAGGGCCTTGAATTTTTTCCCCAAATTCACAAATTTCAGATTTTATTGCACATATGGAGACTTTCCCCCTTTAACCCTCAAGTGTTGTTAATTAGAACTGCACTAATCTGGTGTTAGTGGACAAAATTGGGCATGTGATTCCCTTTATATTTTACAGAAATTTCATAAAAATATAATATTTTCTTTTTAATAAATGTAAAAACTTACACTGCAAACAATGACTTTCTTACTTAGTATTTTTGTCTTGTTTTCAATACAAATATTTAAAAATTAATATTTATATTTAAATCAAGATGTGTTTTCTTGATGAGTAGGTTAGTAGACTGAAGAAAAGAAGTCTAGTTTTTAGACAAAAAATATATAATTTAAGTGAATTTGTGCTTAAAACAAGCAAAATATTTCTTGAATTAAGTGTTTAAGAAAAAAGTAAACTTATCTCAAGAGTTTTTTTCTCACCCCATTGGAGAAAGAAAGTCATTTAGTGTAGTAACACTGTAAAAAAAAAAGAATACACTGGATTTACTTAAAAATATAGTGCATCATTTTTGCATACACTTTAAGTAAGTTTTACTTGAAATTGTAAAGGTGCAGTGTGTAAATTTTAGCGTTATCTAGTGGTAAGGTTGCGAATTGCAACCAACGACTCAGTCCACTGCCCAACCCTCACTTTTGAAATGCATAAAGAAGCTACGATAGCCTAGCCTGCTCCAACCATACTCTCGTACATTCATTTCATTTGTACAGAGAGTCTGGCCACGCTCCATTGCAAAGCGTTACTTTCGTTAAGGAGGGTCCTCTGTTGAAGTTTAAAACTATTGGATCTGCCCAGAGTCACTCAGGATCTGTCATAACCAATCGCTAACATTTGGTTGTGACTTATGTCACGCGCCGAAACTGGCTGGAAACAACAAGTCCGAATGATCAGACCAACAAAACTTAGCAAACATTGTTCTACTCCGGCTTTAACTTCTGTATATTCGGCAGTTTTGCAACAACGACCTAATAACTTTTCTCACTTCTTTCTCTGCTGCCATTACTGAACTACAACTCAAACTGACGCACAACCTCAACGTCATCGTTCTTAGCCACCCCCCTCTGTTCGCTGATTGGACCTGCAGATTTTTGCAGGAAAAAACGAAACTCTACAGAGCAGTCCCAGACGTAGTACTGAAGCGAAATGAAAATTAAGCAGAAGCATGTAGGAGGGCAGAGCCAGGCTAACGATAGCCACCACCGGAAAAACATTTCATTGTCGGAGACAACTTAGTTAAAAACTAAGTTTCACTGCCAGCGTTTTTTAAAAAAAGTTGCCAGCCAGCGTTTTTCATGATTTTCACAAAAGTTTAATGCCTTCCAGAAAATGTTCTTCTTTAAATATATAAACATACAATATATCAAATGAAAGAACAGACCTTCTGCTTTCAACAAAAAAAAAGTTTAATCCTACCTTCAGTAGTTCTTTTGTAATCACATTTTGAGCAAAAAGCTGAGATAATTCCATTTTTGTGACTGACTTTTCATAGAGATCCCATTCAGAGCAATCTTTAAAACAGACACGGGCATGCAGCTGCTTGCCATAGGGCAATACTTTCTGGGGGTTTTAAAAAGTTGCGGAAGCGGTATTGCGGAAAGACAGAAATACTCGTCGTTGGCGGGGAAGCGTTTTCTCTTGATTGACGAGATATCTCGTCAATGGCGGAGAAAGAGTTAAGGGCTTCTGTAGAAACATGGCGGCACAAAATGGCGACTTCCATGTAAGGGGACCCTCTGTGTATGTAGATAAAAACGACTCATTCGAAGGTTATAAAAACATAACGGTTAATTTTAAAAGGTCTTTATACACCACAGAGAATATAGTTTTGTATATTATTTTGCATTTCTTTCAAGAGATCCTTCTAAAAATTACACACTGCACCTTTAAGCAATTGCATAAATTGCTTAAAATTCCATGTAATACTTACTTAAAAAATGGAAGCAAAAATTATTCACTACATTTTTAAGTAAATCCAGCGTATTATTTTTTTGCGGTGTATGTTATGTTTAAAAGTTATGCATTTATTTACTGTTTTTTTTTTTTGTTCTTTTGTACCTCAATTACTCAAATAGGCATTTTTGGTTTGTTTTTACCCCAAATTTTTTTTTATTAAAAACTTCTTTCCACTGATTTAAATGACAGAATTAAATTTTTGGTGAACAATATATCCCTCAAGTTAATGTTATCATTAAAAATTGTGGCTGTTAGCAGATTGTGCTTTGGCTGGCAACCATGTTGGAGACCACTGCTCTAGAGGATTGAAGTTAAAAGCTATCTGACAGTGTCATAGTTCAGTAGGGTTTACCTCTGCCCAGTATCACTTTTAAATTCCTCCACTATTTCCCTCCAATGTCTGCGTTTTTTAATTGAATGTTCTTAAAAGGAGCTCCTTTAATGTATGCCTTGCCACAACCTCAGAAACTTAAATACTCTGTGTGCTTGCCTGAGGTACAGGATTCTGAAATATTCCATTAGCTCTGAATAATCATGAATGAGACGCTGGGAGCTAAATATTGATATGCCTGCAGCATTCACAGTCCCTTTAGAGTGTGTGCGTGCATGCTATTCAGTCTCGCATGCCAATGCAAGCTTACAAAATCAGTGCAGAAAATTCTGAAGGCACAAAATGTGCTTCTTTTTTAAATTTAAAAACAGGTTTTGTGCATAAAACCTATCAGTGTTTTTGTCAAGGACATCTGACATCAGCGTTTCACGGCCCCCTCGTGCTGACTAATGCATAGACACTGTACACAATGGACTCGATGAAGAGCCACTGAAATCGTTCCAGGCTGCAGCTCTTCAATTGAATTAATTATTGATCGTATCATCAGCTGCACACGCTGTTAACCGTCTCAGATCAAAGCCGCACAGACAGAATATATGTGTGCGTTTTAGGTTTCCGTTCCTCTGACGGCACGTCAAATGGAGGAAGACAGAGGTAATTTTCCCCGTGATTATTATGCATGAGCTCACTCATAAAAACAAAGATGTTTTTAATGTTATCTGATGCCTGCTCTCCGTTCATACACACAGACAGTAATTTTCCATCCTAACTCTTTGCTCTAAAACAGCAGGTATTTATAAACAGCATTTACTCTCTAAATGCATAGTTTCCATCATAATGAAAACAAATCAGGCCATGGGTACAAATCAAACCAGTTTATTAGGATAGACAGACCAGAGCACAAACTCTCATGGATGCTTTACACAAATGTAAACCCTGAACATGTTTTAAGTAGAATTTTTCCCATAAAGCAAATATTGTATACATTTCTAAATGGTTACTAAATCTGTTTTTTGGGTCCAGCAGAAGAGTGAGAGATTGTGCTCTTAGCAGATGAGAGGTGGGGTACAGTCAGTGTTGGCTTTAACCAAGTGCTTTTGCCCATATAAACAAAATTAGGAGAGGAAGTATGCGTTTATGAAAGTGGTTTATGAAGACTTCTTTTGCTTTTTCTTCTCTGCCTCTTCTTCTTTTTCCTTTTCTATTTCAGCAACCAGCGTTTCGATCTCTTTGGACTCTAGAATCTAGAGAAGGGGAGAGAGAGGGGTGCAACAAATGTGTCACTAAACTGATAACCAAATGAATAAACATATCAGTTTTTGTGTTTTGCTATTAAATGGTTGAAAATAATATTTTTTCAGGGCAAAAGTAAAGAAATTAAAGGAGTCATTCTTCAAAAATTAGAAAACTTTGAAGGGACACTCCACTTTCTTTGAAAAAATGCTCATTTTACAGTTCCCATAGAGTTAAACATTTGATTTGTACCTTTTTTTTATCCATTCAGCAT
The DNA here is from genome assembly GCF_027580225.2 of Misgurnus anguillicaudatus. Lineage (NCBI taxonomy): Eukaryota > Metazoa > Chordata > Actinopteri > Cypriniformes > Cobitidae > Misgurnus > Misgurnus anguillicaudatus. The sequence continues at coordinate 14,842,540 of NC_073354.2, forward strand.
AGCTTAGCATAATCCATTGAATCTGATAAGGCCGTTAACATTTAGGGCCCTATAATTTCCGCGATCACGGAATCACGGACGGAATCACGGAATTGGCTAATTAACACGGAATCTAGTATTAACGCGGAATTTTGCGGAATTTTACATTTTTTGAATAAAATGATGTTTTTGTGTGGGAGACGAACGTATGTCTGGGGGAAATGCAGACCGGGAAAGTAAATCTGGGCGACACGCCCCCTCCCGTCGTTTCAGACCCCCTCCAAAACACTGAAACCATGGTGAAGCGGCTCTCCACGACTCTGCTTTCGTCAGCGAAAAATTAAGAAATTCGACGCTAAGCACTTGGTTCCGAGCAGGTCTCACATGACTTTTATGTGACCGGAGAACTGTTATTTTGGAAGTTTTGTCAACACTCTGTTCACGGTGAGCGCAAAGATACATGCACTCTCTCATCCACGTCTGTCTCACTGTAGCCTACCTCTCTCACGTGCAGCTCACGCATCTGTCCGAAGTGCGAACACAAATCCTCATGTATTTGTTCAGTTTTATGCATTTCAAGCGAGCTGAGGCAAACTAACTATCCCTCGCATTTAAAATATAATCATCTGCATCATGGTGCCGCTCTCCGTCTCTCTTTCGCTCGCACGTGCAAAGAGCTGCGTGCTCATGCTTTCCTTAGTCAGATCACTAAGTTATATGCATTTCAAGCGATTGTGTATAAAATATGGATCGCGTTCCGCTGGATTGATGTGTTTAAGGCACTTCTGAAGGCACCACTGCTTTGACACGTTGTTGTAGCCTCCTGCAACAACACTAAACAATGCATTGAATTGAGTTGTTTGTGTGTGTGCGCGCGCACGTGTGCGTGTGTAAATGCATCTTTTATAGTCATTAAGTAATCGTGTTATCCTGTTTTTCCCCAAATCATTTACATTTTAATCATTAACATTAAAGGCACACTGTTTTTATGACTAAAATAACAGTAAAGGGTAAAAAATATAATTGCCAAAAATTAAAACGGATAAAACGGAATTTGCAAAAATTAAAACGGAGAAAACGGAATTTGGGAAAAAATAAAACGGAATTTGGGGAAAAATAAAACGGATTTTATAGGGCCCTAAACATTGTGCTAAAAATAATCAAGCGACATAATCAAGGACTTTGCTGTCGTACCATGGCTGCACTAGGCGCAATATTATTACGCAGTGCTGAAAATAGTCCTCTGCTATTGAAAGTTACCAAGGGGACTATTTTCGGCTGCTGCGTAAAATCATTGCGCCTCCTGCAGTCATGGTACGACAGCAAAGTCCTTGATTATTATGGCGGAATGAGAGTATACTTCCTAGTCATAATCGGCCTAGAAAATCACAACTTTTAATTTTCTGTCGGTCTTAGAACACAATGTAACTATAGAACAGTCAAGTTTTAAATAGGAAAAATATAAAAACTTTAGACCATTAGCATTGTACTCAAAAATGACCAATCAGATTCTATGGATTGTGCTAAGTTATGCTAAAAGTGCTAGCGCCGGACCCGGAGAACGGCTGAATGGATCCAAAAACTATAAAAATCAAACATTTAACTCAATTTCTGCGTTTACACCAGCCGCGGTAGAGGCGTGAAGCGCAAGTGATTTCAAAAGTTAAGTCAATGTCTCGTGGCGCGGAAGACGCGATTCCGCCTCATTCGCGCGAATTGAGCAGCTGGCGTGATACACGCGAATGGTCCTTTTTGTGCATGCTACGCTTGATGCAAATTTGTGGCTGACGCCCAAGTTGAAAAATTTGAGCTTTGGCGGAATTTCACGGCGCGTTAACCAATCAGGAGCCTGCTTTCTGCTGTGGCGGCAGCCGCGCCCGGAGTCACTCATTCAACCTGAAGGAAGGCTTGATATTGTTCGAAGCAGTCACCTGGAGCTATATGACACAAGTTCTTATTTCTATAGACCAGTGGTTCTCAATCCTGGTCCTGGAGCCCCACTGCTCTGCACATTTTGTATGTCTTCCTTGTTTAACACAGCTGATTCAAATCATCAGCTCATTAGCAGAGATCTCATTGTCTGTCAGATAAGAGAGACAAAACGTGCAGAGCAGTGGGGCTCCAGGACCAGGATTGAGAACCACTGCTATAGAGACAGGAATAAAAAGGACCTCGCTTGGAAGAGTGTCAGTGAGGACATTGGGCAACCTGGGAAGTTGTAATACACATTTCACTTTTGAGTCACCTCATGTTTATTGACCTGCGCCGTTTATTTTCCCCCTATAGTAAGGTTACCAAATACAAACCGGTAACTCTCTCGATAAATGCACAATCAACATCAGCCATCCTGCAAACAGACAACAACATAGCACTGGCCCCTCCCACAAGAAGCGGATTTTGTCTCTAACGCGCGTCAAATGCTTGCTTTTTCCGCACGTCTACTTTGCTCTAGACGCGCGAATGCATTCAAAAACTGTTCAAGCGGCAAACTAGGCACGATTTTTATGCCTCAACGCAGCATATGTGAGTTAGAAAATTAACATTTTCACAAAAAAGTGGAGTGTCCCTTTAAAAGAGGACATTGTACAAGCCTTTTTTAAGAAGAAAAATCTTTGGTGTTCCCAGAGTACGTATTTGAAGTTCTAGCTTAAAATACCATAATAATTTATTATAGCATGTTACAATTGCCACTTTGTAGATGTGAGCAAAAATGGCAGTGCCGTGGTTGGATAGTGCAGATTAAGAGGTGGAATTATCCCCTTCTGACATCACAAGGGGAGACAAATTTCATTTATGTTTTTTTCACATGCTTGCACAGAATAGTTTACCAAAACTAAGTTACTGGGTTCTTTTTTCACATTTTCTAGGTTTGTAGAAGCACTGGGGACCCAACTATAGCACTTAAAGAAGGAAAAAAAATAATTTTATGTCCCCTTTAAGGGCCGGTTCACATATCATGTCTTTTGCGCGCTCAAGTTCATTATTACAAATGTAGGCACTTGGTATGCGTGCTCATAACAGATGCAACGGGTTCGTTTTTTTTCAGACACGTCCACACCGCATCGAGTTAAAAACATATCAAATGTTCTGAATGCCGCAAGCGCACCGCAAGTCACGTTACAGGAACCAACCAACGGTCGCGTTTTCCATGTGGTTTTGGTGCGAAATGTGAACCGCCCCTAATACAACTAAGCTTTACGGAATTCACAGGCTTTTAAACTCAAAACCGGAGAATATTCGTGCTTTATGATCGAATAAGTATAATAGCCATGTGTTAACCAGACTTAACCAGTACAGCGTGGTGCAAAGAACAACCAGGTCTTGGGTTTGAATCACAACGAATATATACTGATAAGATTTATACATTAAATAAGTCCCTTTGGATTGCAAAAATGTAATTATACCACAAAATATCAAACTTTGGTTCAAGCGTGTCAAAATCTCCTGAGAGCATATCTACAGCATAGATTGACATGGTGAACTCTTCCTTTAATAGTAAGTGTATTACCTTTAGGGGCTGATTCCTCCGGATCACAGCCAGCTCAATGTTCTTGCCCCCGGATTGCACAACCTATGTGGCACAGATCATATACAATTGCTCCAGCAAACATGTTACATCCCGTCAACTATGTGATATGAGAATGTGTTTGTACACACTTAACCGTGGTAATGATGGATTTACCTCTAGTAAGGCTTTGATGGCCAGTTTGATGGCATCGTTATCAGTAGCGATGGCTTCGTCTGTGTAGTTTTTCTCCAAAAACTCCCTCACTGTTTTCGCGCTACGGCCGATTGCGTTTGCCTGATGACACAGATGAGATCAATACACGCAAAACGGGTGCAGAAGAATACAACCGATCAATCGCTGCTTTCCTAACGCTTCTTTGCCTTCCATGCATGGTATGTTCCAGAGGGGTCTGTCTGATATAGACGTGGAGTGCCATCGTAGTCAAAACCCACAATAAGGGCAGAGATACCAAAGGGACGACGTCCATTGCTTTGAGTGTAACGCTGCAAAATGAGCAAACACAAAAACATAAAAAACAATAAGTTGCAACCAATGTATTAATGTAGGCTTTATTGCCTGATACACTGTAGTTTGTCCTTGTGCTCTACTTGAACACAAAGTCAGCAAGATGGGAATGAATAGATTGATAGATTTATTATCATTATAGCAGAATAAGTATATTACCTGTTTAAGTGTGGCGATGTAGCGGGTGATGTACTCTACAGTAACTGGGTCCTCTACTGTAAGTCTGTGACTTTGGCACTCTACTCTCGCTCTGTTGATGACAATCCTGGCATCTGCTGTAAGACCTGGACAACACACAAACAGGTTTTTTATTAGTATGCCTTTCATTAGCACTGAACTAATAAGCTTGCATTGCTAACACAATGCACTACCGATTGTGCTACAGTGTCAGGAACACAGGTACAGCAGCTACAGATAAGCATACAAACAGATTAAAGGGAGATTTCGCATGACACTTTTTTTAAATCTTTGGTGTCCCCAGAGTACATACCGTAATTTCCGGAGTATAAGTCGCATCAGTCAAAAATGCGTTTTGAAGAGGAAAAACCATATAAAAGTCGCAATGGCCTATACGTTGCGTTTATTTAGAAAATGATTTCACAAAATCCAAGCCATAGAACAGACATTTAATCTGGAAAGTTATTCAACTAAACCATAGCAAGGAAGAGCAGGCTGAATAGGTGTCCATACATGTTAAAGTAACATAAACAGTTATTTACACGATACACAATAGCATACCTGGGAGGCTGAATAGGCTAAATTAATATGACAAGCCAAATCAAGTTCAAAAAGATCCCGAAGTCAATCCACATCACTGAATCCATTGAATTACATAAATACAGGAGCAGCATAGAGCGGACTCTCGGGGCTGTAGGCGGTAATAGTTTCTCTTGGTTCATATGAAATATTTTTGATGTATGAGTCGCACCTGACTAGAAGTTCCAGGACCCGCCAAACTATGAAAAAAGTGCGACTTGTAGTCCGGAAAATACGGTATGTGAAGGTTAAGCTGAAAATACTATATAGATCATTTATTTTATAATGTTAAAATTGCCAGTTTGTAGGTGTGAGCAAAATATGTAGGTTTTGGGTGTGTCCTGTTAAAGGGACAATAAGTAGGATTTACCCCCATCTAGTGGTGAAATTGTATTTTGCATTCAAACAAAAAGTGCTCTCTAGCGCCTCGTTTTTCCAAATGCGTGTTGCAACGACGGTAGCCGTTAAGTACTCACTGATCTCCTTGTGCGTTTCAGCTAGTTCACATGTTCTGAATGAAAACGCGTTGTGGAAACGCGTTGGTAGGCTAGTGCTTTTTGTCCCTGTCTGCTATTATAGTTTATCAGTATGGCGGAACGACATGGAAGAAATTCTAATCTTATAAAGAAAAGTCAGAGCACTGGAAGGGGTCATTGACATGAACAAGGACATATTTATGAATAAAGACATTGATTTTGATTAATAAAACACTTAAAATCCTACTTACTGTCCCTTTAAATGCAAACACTGCTCGCCATAATGGTGTTTTTTATTTTTATTAAAACTTAATTGTGCTGTCAATTATTTTCTCTCTCGGTGCTGTGGTTGGATAATACTGCCCCTTAATCTGCACTATTATAATAAAATCCCCTTTAGACATCACAAGGGGAGCCAAATTTCAATGAGCTATTTTTTCCACATGCTTGCGGATAATGGTTTACCAGAACTAAGTTACTGAGTTGTTCTTTTTCACATTTTTAGCACTTAAACATTATTAAATATAAACAAAAATTGGGGACATATCATGAAAATTTGACCTTCCATGTTTAAGTGCTATAAATGGCTCCAGTACTTCTATCAACGAAGAAAATGTGAAAAATAACAACCCAGTAACTTAGTTTTGGTAAACCATTCTCTGCTAGCATGTGAAAAAATAGCTAATTGACATTTGGCTCCTCTTGTGATGTCAAAAGGGGATAATACCGCCCCTTAATCTGCACTATCCAACCACAGCACTGCAATTTAGTGCAGATATCAGCTCATTTGCATTTTAACCAAAATGGCACATCTTTCCTCACACATACAAAGTGGTACTTTTAATATTTTATACTAAATTATCTATATGATATATTTTGAGCTAAAATTTCACATATGTACTCTGGAGACACCAAAGTTTTATTTGACATCTTAAAAAAGTCTTGTAAAAATGTCCATTTAAAACAAAGATAAATGAGGCTTACCTGCAAAGGCCATGCACACATGCTCATCCAGAGCACAGATTTTCCTGACGGTTCTCTCCTCCTGAAGTTTTGCCACTGACTTCTTCTCAACACCCAGGACAACAATATCCTTTCCCCTTATTCCAACCTTAAAACAAAAATATTGTAAGTATTTGGATGCTGCCAACGTTAGCCATGTCAACTCCTTTGCTATGGGCTTACATCGCCCTCTATAGGACAAATGAGTAATCACATCGAGAAAACGAAACTTTGTGTGTCATGTTGTCAAGGCCTTATAAAACGTAAACGTCCTAACAATCAATTAAAAGACATTGATTTTTATTTATTTTGTAAAACCCGAAGTAATTATAACTTTCCCGAGGTTGTAAACGTACTAAGCACAGTTATCCAGACCTTTGTAACTGTTAATTTCATTCATTAGCTGGCTAGCTCGTTTACCAAATCCCAGTCACAATTTCTTCACAGTGTACACTGTGTGTTAGACTTAAGTGTTAAATGCATTTATGACAACACGATAACAAGCAAATGGCAGTTCTTATGTAGTTTTAATATCTGCAGGATTAGCACATGCTAATGTTAGCCGCAACATGCAAGTCACGCTTAGCTCTGTCTCACTTAAAACACTGTTGCAAATAAATCCAACGAGCCAACTGTTTCCTAACAATCATAAACGATCGCATTATGTGTATATGTACCTAACGTTAGCACTTGTTCACCATAAACCATTATTAAGCAGTGATGAGTCTGTGCATTTGTGTAGCCGTTAGCCAACACGCTAACCCTCTTGACTAGATGATGTAAATACTCACAGCAGTTGAGCCCTTCTTTACTGCCTCCTGAGCATATTCCACTTGAAACAGGTGACCATCAGGAGAAAACACTGTTATAGCTCTGTCATATCTTGCAGCCATTTCTGCACACTAAACACAAATGTACAAACGCACAGTTAGCCGATAGTTTTCAAGCACAGTCTGCCAAAGAGGTTTCGAAATTAAAGGCGCATGCGCAATTTTCGCGCGCGTTGAATTGTGGGAGTTGTATGATGTTGTGTGGTACACAATAAACTCACGTTTGGTGTCTTGTAAAAATTATTTCTTTATGGACGTAATAATTCGGTCAATTTACTGTCAAATAAAAACGACTGAAAGGTTTATGTTTAGTTTTGGTTTGGCATTGGCATTTCACTACACTTTGATCTTATTCTGTAAACTAATTATCAGTATAAATGCGTTTAAAATTGTTTAGAGTGGGGGTAATTTTTTCCAAAACAAGAATTTAAATCTGCTTAAAAGGTTTCTTTTCTTATATGATTTTAACAAAGTGGGAAATAAATAGAAACTATTTAAAAAAAA